>NC_134487.1:167277322-167529822 GCF_040206685.1 Ascaphus truei | reverse complement strand
CTTTTCTTAAGGGAGACAAAACAGTTGGTTATACCAGGGGTGCACAAATTGGGGGGCGCTGATTTTTCGGGGGTGCGGTGGCTGCAGAGGCCCCGCGCTCTTCCCCATGGCATTTAAATTAAGTGCCGGGGATCGCGTGAGGCCTCTGTAGTGTCTCCTACCTTGTCTTCGGCGATGCATCGCAATGCGCGTCAAATGACGCCCAGGGTCACGTGTCATGGCGTCACGTGATCCCACGCATCATTTGATGCTGGATTTTAGGTAAGGGGGACGTGAGCACAGGTGCTGGCAGGCAAGGGGGCATAGTGCAACAAAGTTTGCGTACCCCTGGGTTATGCCATAAGACCCACTTTTAACAATAAAATTCACAACAAAGTTGCATTCACAATGGTTTATTTAAAAAAACAAAAAAAACACTTGTTTTAATTTGAAAAGCATACTGTGCTGTCTGTGCACTCCAAGGAGATTCCTACTGCGTGCTCTATGTACGGCATTTCCTTAAAGTGTTACACCGCGGAACGCACGCCGTTGCTTGTTGCACAATTATCTACGTGTAGGGGTGTTCTGGTTTTCCCTCTGTACCTCCGCTGCAGGGCGCAATCACGGGGGGTGCTGTGAGGGAGCATCCGGAGGTTCCGCGGCGGCCCGATAGCACAGGGTGCCGCCATGTTGTAATGGGCATTGCTCAATACTCCGGAGGCACGGAGAGAGTTCGCGCATGCACAGTGTAAGTGCGCGAACGGCTGGCCAATAACCAGGAGGCTCTGAAGTAAAACTACAATTCCCATGAGCCTCAGCAGAGCCACATGACACCAGGGAACGAATAGGAGTGCAGGGATTGCTGGCAGGCAGGAAGGGGAAGCGTGGGGGAGAGACCACGCTAGCAGAGGGCACCGGAGGAGCAAGGGGAGAGGTTGTGTGTGTGCAGGGGGTCAGTGACCTGCCTGCATAGGCCAGATTCCCCCTCAGGCCCAGTGCAGACCCTGAGTCACCATTAGCTTGTGGTGCTGCAGGGAAAGCCCTAGAGAGAGAGACATTCTATTCCCTTACTGTATTAGCAGGCAGGGACACAGTGTTCTTCCTGAGCTGCGGTGTGCGATCAGTGGTTTGGGCTCAAGCTGCTGGACATTTCCAAACTCGTGAGAGACTACGCTGGATCGGCGGATTCTTTTCGAAGTCTGTAACCGGCTGCTGGAGTAGCCGGAAGGTATTTAATAAGTGCACCAACACCGGTACCTTCAGGCGCTGATCCCTCCTTGGGGGAGGGTTCTTTGGGGACACTGGGTTGAGTGACCAAGGGACTGAGTCTATACATTGGACACGGTGTGGGGTACACACGGTGGTGTAAAGTGACATTACTCAATGTGGAGAGTGGCCAGGCCACTGGTGTATAATTACTGAGTATCAGCTATTCATGTACTGTGACTATATGTGTTTCATCCCTAATAGGTGTAAGCTAAGGTTTTGCAATTACTTATTAGTAAAGGGTTACAACGTTGTGGCTTGTAATCATTATTCTTACCTAGGGGAATCTTACTTATTGGGGATCCTGGGTAAGTGGAGGCGCTGCCAAGAACATATTGTTACCCCAGGCTCCCAATTAGCGGAGGCCCATATCTATCTGAGCCAGCAGGTACATACAGCACTACTAGTCGCTCTATATCAGTAGGAAAGAGGGCTACATACGTTTCAGTGTCAGCCACCATTTGAAAGATTTTCTTTTATACTTTAACAGCAGTAGACATCGAAACACCACCCTCCAAACCAATTGCTCCCCCCCTTATCCATTTTCTAAATTAAATGAACTGCTCGTGTGTATTGTTGGCACTAAAACTAAACACTAAACCTGTATTACATATGTAGCCATGCTTGGCTTGGCTACTAATCTACCCTGCCTTACATATAAGTCCTGGTATCAGTGCAGGAGGTGTTAGGCTCAATCCAGGGGTTTCCCCACCAGCAAGTAGCTCCCTTGAGTGACAAAGGAGGAGGCGGTCTAAGGCCCATGTTCTGCCCAATAAGGGGCCCAGACCTTGGACTCGCCCCTTCGGTATTTAAGGGGCTGCACACCCAAATTAGTTAGTTATCTCTTTCCCTTTGATAGAGACAGGTCTCACAGAAGAGGTGTTCAGGGCTCTGTCACCTTCTGTCCCCTCCCATAGGGGAGTGGCAGTGAATACCATACACCCTGCTTCACCAGGGAGCAGGGGAAGAGCTGGGACTGCCCTTGGTGCCCATGGCTGGGGGTTTGAGTCCAGGGACCATCGAAAAGGCTGGAGACCAGTGTTAAGTATGCAGTGCTGCCTGTATGCTGTACTCTGTGATGGAGAAGAATAAAAATGTTCCTGTTATCAAATATAATTCTGCCTGAGTTTGCAGTCTGTCTGGGGGGAGTATGAAGGAGTTCTTCTGCAGGGACTGCTTCCAGCTGCCTGCGGTAGATGGAGGCTCTGACAACAGAATGCAGGGGAACCAGCTATCATCCCTAAAGCCTGTCCTGTTTCCCCAACATCAGCGGGATCTCAGCCTTTCTGTGAGCCTACAGGTATGCAGCATCAACCACACACCTAGTAGCCAGGGGAATCTCCCAGAGGGTGGGAGAAATACCGCTACACATATTTTGGTAACATTTATTTGGCTTTCAATTGTATTTGTGTGCGGTATGGGTTATAGCTCCAGTATGTGTGACCAATTAATCAGTATTCATTAGAAAGCTCATAGTGTTAATCACACAGCAGGCAACCATACCGAAAATGTTTACTCAGGGAGTGGAGTGTTGATGCAAACAAAGACAAAAAAAAAGCGTTATAATCTCTACTAATTGCAATAAGTCCCATTGCTTGGACCAAGTCACATTGCACTCTGGAGCCATCCATAAAAGGGTGTATAAGGTGTGCACATGCATAAAAAAAAGTTGCATGGACGTGGAGTATAGGAACAAGGAAGACATTTGTGGATGCAAGGAAATTGCAAAGAATCTGATTGGAAGTCCAGACAAGATAGAGAGAAATCCATTCATCAAGCAGAGAAGTCCAGTTCAAGTGAAGGATGTCTACTCAGGATGAAGGCAAGTCCAACTTTACATATCCCACAACTTTCGTGCTACAGGATCCTGTTCAATATACAGTGGGTGATTATTTATTTCACTAAATTGAGAACATATTTCAATATGTGAAAAGTAGAAGTTTACACAGCATGGAGATATTTGCTTTTTTGATGGACACATAGCATGGTCTTTTTAGAAATATAGACAATCATACTTAGCTTTTCATTAAGAATCTGTGCTCCACCATGCTTTCCTGCAACTGCTGTGTCTGCTTGCAGAGACTTCTGACCAGGTATACTAAAGGTGAGATTCACAGTAAGAAAAGAACACAAGAGAGAGATCTTAGCACAGCACCGCTTCAAGGCTCCAAGGCAAAAAAGCTTTCAACGCTTCCCAAAGGTCTGTCTCAGTATACAATAATTTATTTCAATGTAGCCGAGCCCCCTTACATCCAATTCAGGGAGGGGAGGCTGTAGGCTAGTCGGAGGTGTCAGAGCCCTGTGCGTACTAGGAGTGCAGGTGGTGGTCATCTTGATGCGCATGCAAGATTAAAGAGGTGCACATGCACAGTGGGGCAGAGTTGCGGCAGCCATCTTAGGTGGCTCTGCATAGGAGATGCTGGGACTACATGTCCCATATTTCTCAGGGGGGACTGCACATGTAGGGGTGTCCCAGCCAATAGGGCTGTATTCAGCAGGAGTCAGGGATAGAAGGTTTGGCGCGAAGTGAGTGCATGGTCAGTTGGAGCAGGTAGTGTCCAGGGAGCAGTACTTACCTGGACTAGGCCTAGTGTTGCCCCGCAGGCCCCAGCTAGGCCCCAAGCCCCTTGTAGCTTGTGTGCGCTGCAGGGAAGGCCCCCAGATAGGGACACTTCCCGTTAGCGCACAGCAATGAAATAGCAACCGTCGTACGGACGTCACGCAGTGATCTGCTGTCTGGGACCAGACCACAAGCCACACTATAGACATTAAGGGAGACACTCCTGCTGGAGCCCCCTCAAGGGATGGACATCACCGGTAAGGAGAGAGGGGAATTAGTAGACCCCACGTTGTGGGAAAACGTTGTGGCCCTGCTGATTCAGGATCTCCAGTATACCCTAGTCTGGCATGAGACAAGGAAGGTACCACCATACACCAACTGTCTTACACAGGGGTAACACTACTCCATACACTTTGGGTGGGCCTTTGTTCTATGGTTAGGTGCCCAGGGCACCCTCAATACTTTGGGGGAACCCCACTGCTGTGGTGAACATTGTGTTGGGATCATTGTGTTGTCTGCTCTCTCACTTGGCCCTCTCAATTCTCAACCAAGCAGTTTATTTCCACTGTAGCCAGAGAAACGATGGGATCCTCCTTGAAATGCCCCTGGATCACAGTTGTCCATCAAGCCCCAAGAGCACCCCAGAGCTTGTTATTGGCGTGACCTGTCCTCTGCTTGTGTATTAATGGTTTAACACTACATTAGGATAAATAATTTCAATACACTTAATTAATTGATCTGTATATGTATAGTATCGAGCCATTAACACCATCAATCCTCTCCTTTGCATTCAGGGTTTAAAAACAAAAAGAGAGACAGCGCAAAAAAACACATTGTGTAGTGTATAAACAATATTGTATTAGTAATCAGGTAAGTACCGCACGTACATCAATTAACTGAAAAATAGGCAAGACATGTTAGGGACATGTTACCACTCTGTGCTCTGCAATCGTGGATGTTAGTAGTGGGTCACCAGGATCAGCTCTCCTCCCGCAAGCTCCGTAGAACCAATGCAGACCTCTGCTTATTCCATCCAGGACCTCTGGTAGCAGGGTGTAAACGCAGTGAATGCCGCCACGAAAGGGGAAACCTCTCCGGTTGTTTACCGCCACGAAGGGGAAAAGCTCTCTGCCAGCTCCTCTATCCTCGATCCTCGATCACAAGGAATTCCCTGACGAAGTGTTTGATACACGAAACGCGTTGGATTGAATGAGGGCGCATTCTTTTTATACCCATTGAGGTTTTTATTTGGTATTTGCCTATTTGCCTTATTATATATCACTCTGTGGTTCGGGACATTATTTGGGACTTTCACCTTCCAAACGGTGACTCATATAGACGCGACTCGCGTCTCTGACTGGCGCCGCCTGATGACGTCACTGGCGTCACTCACTTAAAATCAGTAAGGGTAGTACAAGTCAGTCCTTATAAGACTAATTCTGTTTCTCGCTTTGAGCATACTGTATTACTCCCATCTTATGCGATCTGCACTGGCTTCCAGTGATGTTCTTTGTTCGGTTCAAGTTGGCTGTATTGAAGGTTTGTTGTGTGTGACAGAGCACAGCCAAATGATGTTCCAGCTGGGTAGAAAATGAAAAAAATCCAGGGCAAACTCTAAATTAACTAATCAATTTATTACAGGCTTCAATAGCTTTACCAGCAGTTGTACTACATGGATGCACCTACGCATTTCATGCCGGCGCACTTTATCAAGGTGTACAAAGAAATAACTGTTTGCATTTTTATACATACCTGTATGGTCCACCGCAATGCAGAGAATGACTTCATCGATGCGTGACCGCGAAAGATGTCACGCTGAAGTAACATCAATCCTCATTGGCCCCGCGTAACAGCTGGTTTGTTTTTTTCTTAAAACAAACTTTAATCATAAAAACATGGACAGACAACAGCAATTAGGGAACAATAAAAAGCAAAGAACAAGAATACACATTCTTGTATGCATAAATGACTTGTCCCTCCATCAAGGTAGAATTTTTTTCCCACACACGCCATGTGTACAGAGCACAATACACTCTCCTCGAGCTGGAGGCTTAGCAGAGGCGGCACCGCAGTAGAGATGCATGCGGCGGCAGCACTGATTCTCTTGAAACACATCACGGTCATTCTGCTTTGGGGTCCACCTGCAAGGATAGAGACTATCCGCTATGCTGTTTTGAATCCTGCTTGCTGTAAATAGGATTCTCATTTTTCCCCCATCGGATCAATGTGTTCTAGTCATCACTCCCTGTGTATGACACATTTGTATTTTAACTTTATATTAAATTAGTTTTTAGTTCATCATTAGGTGTGGTCAAATTTCCCTAGCCAATTCCAATCTGGCTTTCGCCCCAAACACTCCACCGTATGTACCCTGCTATAAGTTTGCAATGAAATTCAGTGCGGAATGGAACGGGGACAACTCACTGGTGCAATGTTCCTAGATTTTGCAAAGGCTTTTGATACTGTTGATCATGTTATCTTGCTTAACAGACTCCAGTGCTCTGGTATAGGGACGCATGCTTTAAATTGGTTTCAGTCCTACCTATCAGGTGGATCCCAACATGTGTCCATCTCAGGCTTGAACTTCAAGCCCTTGGATATCACCTGTGATGTCCCGCAAGGCTCTGTTCTGGGGGCCCTACTCATCTCAGTGTTCATCAATGATCTTCCTACAGCTTGTAAGGGAGCTTCAATACATATGTATGCAGATGACACAATCTTATATGTACACAGCCATAGCCTCTCTGACCTTGAACACATACTTCGATCTGACTTTTTGAGACTTGAAAAGTGGATTTCCCAAAACAAACTGTTTTTAAACACTGACAAGACTGTAACAATGGTATTTGGGAACAAGGCTAACTTTTTAAAGCTTCCAATAACTGAGCTCCAGACCAGAACCAACGCTAAAACCACCCTAAATCCTGTTACTAGTTTAAATACTTGGGCATATGGTTTGACCCCCATTTAACATTTGGGATGCACACTGATACCCTTACATACAAACTTATGCCATACTAAGTGTACTTTACAGGAACAAATCCTCCCTATGTCTGCTGGTCAGAAAGTGTATGGCACAGCAGATGCTAATGCCAATTATCGACTATGGGGACATAGTTTACAGCTTGGCACCCCAAACTCACCTTAGCAAACTGGACACCCTCTACAATTCAATATGCCGTTTTGTTCTCCGTTGCAACTACAACATACATCACTGTGAAATGCTCAAATAACTAGATTGGTCATCATTGGAGTCTAGGCACAAAGTTCCTCTTTCCTGTCTTGCCTTCAAATACTTTCTGGGAAAGCTACCCATCTATGTGCACAAGCTCCTCACCCCCTACTACATGCAGCACTTATCATCTGAGATCTGACTCCAGAAGACTGTTCATGGTCCCAAGGTTCAGCAAAGTATCTTGCCGCTCCTCCTTCTCTTACCATGAACCGAACAACTGGAACAATCTACCAGAGACTCTCACAGCCACCACCAGTCTAAGTTCTTTCAAAACTGAAGCTGTCACATTTTAATCTGGTCTGTAACTGTTACAGTACATACACTTATAATATATATTATCTTTAACTGTGCATGCAATGTCTTGTATATAATGTATACCCTGTTAACTTATGTAACTGTATTTGTAACCATGTATATTTGTTATCGTAACTCTATGCCCAGGACATACTTGAAAACGAGAGGTAACTCTCAATGTATTACTTCCTGGTAAAACATTTTATAACTAAATATAAATTAATGTTAGTTAGTTCTCAAGAGGGAAGTGCAAAGTCTTCCCACTTGTAAAGTTAAGATTGCTACATCCTAGATATGGAAATTGAAGTATTAGCTGTGAATTTGGAGAGACCAGCTATGAGATTTTTCTCAGAGCAAGATCAATTGTTTTTCCTGAAAGTGGAACATACGGTGCACAAAGAATGTAGTTCAATGTGCAGTGCACCCAGGGTTTAGAGCCAAAGAAATTTCAGAATTAGTTGCCTAAATCCCAGCTAATGATAATTCTTGCATGAGTAACTGGGACTACTGTCCCTACCAGTGAGCATAGTTGCACAAGTCAAGTTCCTGGATTGAGCCAGAAGTGTGCATGAGAGAATACAATTGCTGTGTCTCAAGAGTGAAGATTGCATGGCGTAAAGTGTCTCGGAAACAATTGTTTGCAGAAAAAGGGTGGATCCAGATTTTCCCAACAAACCCAAGTTTGCAACGTCATTGGGACTGAGTTTCCCTTAAGAATGCAACATATGCATGGGTGCCTGTAACAGGGCCTTAACCCTTGTCTAAAAGGATTTCAAAAGAAAGCCTGTATTGGTCTGATGAATCTAGCAGGGAGCTGGTTAATTGCAGTAGAGACAATTAACCAGTCACCACCTGGCTCATCAGATAGGTAGAAAATCCTCCTTCTTGAACTGCAGGAGATCTCTTGAGCACAGAGGGACTGTGTTGCCAGCAAGAGACTCACAGAAACATTGTCTTGAGCACAGAAGGACTGGGCTGCCAGCAATACACCAGGAACCAGACCTCCATTCCAGGGCACAGTGGACCCTGGAACCCACCAGAGGGTGGCCCCTCAACGGACACCAAGTCAGACCCAGAGACTGACATAAATGGCCCCCTGGTTAAAGGTACCTCTTTGGGGTCATAGGTTGGACTGCTTCCCGAGTTACCAGCCCCAGTACGGTTGCCGGTATCTCCTGTGCATTTAAATGCCCTGGTCACGTCATGTCAGGGAGTGCTCACCACAAACGAGGCAGGACCACAGTGCTGAGGTGGGAAAGGATATAACGTCACCCACAGCCACGAGGGCACGTTTTGAGAGTAGAATAGTCTGGGTGTCCGGGCCGGGGCAGGAGAGGTACGGATCGTAGTGGGTACTGTTAGCCAGGTCTGGGGTTAGAGAGAGTGACGTAGTCATTTTACTATAAGCCAGGATCGGGAGCGGAGGGAGCAGAGGAGTCGTATTGCCGTATGCCAGGGTCGGGATGCCAGAGGTGCGAAGAGGTCGAAGAGGAAGCCGGTTCGGTACACGAGAATGAGACTGCAAGACAAGACTAGGGAGGCAGTAAGTGATGAGAACAACTGGTTCTATGCTCAGCCGACGAGTCGGTGAAACCGCAGGGTATATATAGGAGAGAGGATCTAATGGCAGGGTAGCAAGGTGGGGGCCGCACTTCCGGATCAGAGGAGCTCCCTGTCAGCATTGGCGTCTGGACTTGGCGTGTCAAGATTGTGAGTAATAACCCCCTTCTCCCCCCAGTGGGGATTCCTACCGTGTGTGACACCGGGTTTGTGAGGGCAGTGGCGGAGGATCGCGGTGAGTCATAAGCCGTATATAGTTTCCTTACAGGAGACACGGCTTTACCGCATTTCTATATTCTCCCTACCACATTATAGCCCCGTCCCGTGGCTTAGTCATGAGCATACGGTGCTTAAGGGTTTCACATTACCTCATATTCTTATCAGTGGGACGCTGAACGGGAGTGCTTACATGTGATTATCTATCCATTGGAATTCTTTTGGATTTACTGTAGAGCTTATGTGTGCGCAATTTTGGTAGCATCGGTCATACCTTGGAGCAATTCTGGGACATTTTATATATATAGAGAGAGGATCCAATGGCAGGGTTGCAAGGGGGGGTGTGTGGATGGGCCAGGCTGCGGTAGGGATTGGTCCAGAAGGGCTCCCTGGGGAGGAGCTAGAGAGCTCTGTAATAAGACTGCATTTGATTGCAGCATTAAGTTGAGGTAGGGTGCCTTTAAGAGGCTGGAGCGCCTCCATGTGGATGCGCCTGTGAGTGCATGACCGCGTGCGCCCCCCGAGCCGGCGCCATATGAGGAGCGCCGGCGTGTGCGTGCCTTGGAGTGGTGGCGATCGGCGTCCTGGAGGGAGGCTGGTCGCGCTGCGAGGGGAGACCCGGCAACGTTACTGGTGAGTGGGGAGCACGCTGAGAACGGCGTGACTCCCTGGTTGTTACAGTACCCCCCCTTCAGGGGCGACCTCCGGGCATCCATGGCATGGCTTGGAGGGATTCCTACGATGGAAAGCCTGGACGAGTCGGGGAGCGTGGAGATCTCAGTGGGGAACCCACGAGCATTCCTCAGGTCCGAACCCCCTCCAATGGACCAGGTACTGTACTCCTCCTCTGGAGATCCTAAAATCCAGGATAGACTGGACCTCGTACTCCTGTTGACCTTGGATCAGAAGAGGGAGAGGAGGAAAAGTGGTTTTGGAAAATCGAGGACTCTGAAATGCTGGTTTTAGCAAGGATATGTGAAAGACCGGAGGAATCCTCATTGAGGGTGGAAGACGCAGGCGATGCGCCACTGGATTGATCCTCCTAACCACGGAAAAGGGACCAAGGAACCTGGGTGCCAGCTTCATTGTGGGAACTCTTAGTCGTATATTCCTAGATGAAAGCCACACCCTGTCTCCTGGAGAGAATTCCGGAACTTGGCGTCGATGACGGTGTGCCTGGAATTTCTGTCTTCCAGTGGCCACTCTTAGGTTCTCCTGAATCTTCCTCCATAGGTCTTTTAGGCAGGTGATGCGTTTGTCAACCGCTGGTATACCAGAGGATAGGGGAGAGGAGGGTAACCGGGATGGGTGAAACCCGAAGTTTACAAAAAAGGGTGATTCTTGAGTGGAGTCATTACGTAGGGAGTTGAGAGCAAACTCGGCCCAAAGCAGCAGTTCCACCCAGTCGTCCTGTGTATCGGTTATGCAGCATCATAGGTATTGTTCCAGGTTTTGGTTGGCTTTCTCCGTCTGCCCATTGGTTTGTGGGTAGTATCCGGAAGAAAATTGTAAAGAAATGCCCAACTTTAGTGCAAAGGCTCGCCAAAATTTTGACACATATTTGGAGCCACTGTCCAAGACGATGGTTGACGGTACTCCATGGAGGCGGAAGATCTCCTGGATGAAAACATCAGCGAGCCTGGGGGAATTCGGAAGACCCCTCCAAGGGACAAGGTGAGTCTGCTTGGAAAAGCGATCAATGACGACAAGAATAGTATTCATCCCCTTGGAAGTAGGAAGATCGACTATAAAGTCCATCGAGATATGGTTCCAAGGCCAATCTGGAATGGGTAATGGAAGAAGAAGACCCGCTGGTTTGACCCGGGGCACTTTGTTGCGAGCACATGTGCCACACGCCTTAACAAATTCCTCCACATCTTTAGCCATCCCTGGCCACAAGAAGGTTTGTTGAATGAGGTCGTTGGTTTTCTGTATCCTGGGGTGTCCTGCAGATCTAGAGGAATGGCGCCACTCGAGGACTCTCTTGCGTTGTTACGGTGCGGTGTAGAGCCTTCCCTCCGGAACCTTGAGCCCCATGGGAGCCTGTGATTGTTCGGATCGGATCTTGTCCATGACGTCAAAGGAGTTGGCAGATACGATAAATTTGGAAGGGATTATCGTTTCAAGCCGCTCTTCCGACCTATCCTCCACAAGGAATTGCCGTGACAGGGCATCTGCCTTCAGGTTTTTGGAGCCTGGAACGAAGGAGATTAAATAATTAAAGCGGGAGAAGAATAGCGCCCAGCGGGCTTGTCGGGAGCTCAATCGACGTTCCCCTTCTAAGTAGAGCAGATTTTTATGGTCCATGAGAATGGTAATGGGCAGTGATTGACAAATCACCAAAAAATCTACTCGCCACACAAAAAAATCTACTCGCCACCTAGTACCAAACGTGTGCTGCTTGGGCCAATATTTACTCGCCCGGGGGTTAAATCCACTCGCCCGGGGCGAGCAAATGTATAGGTTTGTCGAACACTGGTAATGGGGGTTTCTGTTCCTTCTAAGCGGTGTCTCCATTCTTCTAATGCCGACTTGATTGCCAAGAGTTCCCGGTTCCCGACATCATAATTCCGTTCTGCGGAAGAATTTTTTTTGAAAAGAAGGCACATGGGTGTAATCTGGCTAAAGGCGAACTCCTTTGGGACAAGATAGCGCCAGCCCCAACGTCTGAGGCATCCACCACCAGGGTAAATGGGAGTTTAGGATCTGGGTGGATGAGGATAGGGGCGGACACGAAAGCCTTTTTGAGAAGATCGAACGGTTGAATGGCGGTTCCGGGCCACGATGAGGGATCTGCACCTTTTTTGGTTAGTGCTGTGATGGGAGACACAGTGGTGGAAAAATTGCGAATGAAGCGACAGTAGTAGTTTGCGAAACCTAGAAAGCGTTGCACGGCTTTAAGGGTGGTCGGCCGGGGACAGTCCAGAATAGCCTTTAGTTTAGTTGGATCCATAGTAAAACCGGAGTCAGAGATAATGTATCCCAGGAACACCACGGACGTCAGATGGAATTTGCATTTCTCCAATTTTGCAAAGAGATGGTTCTCCCGGAGGCGTAACAGTACTTGTTGAACGTGTTTAACGTGTTCTTGGGGAGACTTAAAAAAGATTAGGATGTCGTCTAAGTAGACGATGAGAAATTTATTAATTAAGAATGTCCCGGAAGATTTCATTGACAAAGACCTGAAATTCTGCTGGCGCGTTGCACAGGCCAAACGGCATAACCAGGTATTCATAATGGCCGTCATGGGTGTTGAACGCAGTCTTTCACTCATCCCCCTCGCGTATCCTCACCAAATTGTATGTGCCCCGTAAGTCCAATTTAGAAAAAAATGGTTGCTCCTTGAAGGCGGTCGAAAAGCTCAGAAATCAAAGGCAACGGGTAGCGTTTTTTTCGGGTGGTCTTGTTCAAGCCCCGATAGTCGATACATGGGCAAAGAGACAAAATAGAAGCCCGCTCCGACTGGGGAAGAAGACTTTCGGATGAAACCCCTCTCCAAATTCTCTGCAATGTAATCGTTCATGGCCTTGGTCTCCGGAAGAGAAAGTGGGTAGGATTGTCCCCTGGGAAGGTCTGCCCCGGGCAGCAGGTCAATAGGGCAGTCAAAAGGTCGGTGCAGAGGTAGGACCTCGGATCGTGCTTTGTTGAACACATCGCGGAATTCCAGATACACCATGGGTAGGTAGGGACAGAACGCCACCCACAGCCACGAGGGCACATCTTGAGAGTAGAATAGTCTGGGTGTCCGGGCCGGAGCAGGAGAGGTACGGATCGTAGTGGGTACTGTTAGCCAGGTCTGGGGTTAGAGAGAGTGACATAGTCATTTTACTATAAGCCAGGATCGGGAGCGGAGGGAGCAGAGGAGTCGTATTGCCATATGCCAGGGTCGGGAGGCCAGAGGTGCGAAGAGGTCGAAGAGGAAGCCGGTTCGGTACACGAGAATGAGACTGCAAGACAAGACAAGACTAGGGAGGCAGTAAGTGATGAGAACAACTGGTTCTATGCTCAGCCGACGAGTCGGTGAAACCGCAGGGTATATATAGGAGAGAGGATCCAATGGCAGGGTAGCAAGGTGGGGGTGTGTGGATGGGCCAGGCTGCGGCAGGGATAGGTCCAGAAGGGCTCCCTGGGGAGGAGCTAGAGAGCTCTTTAATAAGACTGCATTTGATTGCAGCATTAAGTTGAGGTAGGGTGCCTTTAAGAGGCTGGAGCGCCTCCATGTGGCCGCGCCTCCGTGCGGCCGCACCTGCGAGCTCGTGACCGCGTGCGCCCCCCGAGCTGGCACCATATGAGGAGCGCCGGCGTGCGCGTGCAAGCCTTGGAGTGGCAAGATCGGCGTCCTGGAGGGACTTGGGAGATATAAACATTGTATTGGGATACCGGCACCCCATAACGGGGCCTGTAACTTGGGAAGCAGGGGGTCCCTGGACCTGAAATCAATGCGGTTCAGCTCCGGAGACCCCCTGCTCTTGTACACTAGTATTCAGATTTAAATAAAAACAGCTTAATTACCTTAGCGTCTAGCCGCAAAGACAAAGAAGGGTTTAAACCTGAATAGCCTGTTTATTGGGGGCAGATGGGTTGGATGAAGGGACTCGTTTCTCCAGGGTGGGTGGTTAGGCCTTCTGGGAAGGTAGCAGGTGGAGTACACTATGATAATGAAGGTGTTAACCACTCCCGCTACCCACCTGAGGAGCCTATGCACCCACCCTTGGAGTAACTACCCCTTCACCCAATCCCTCTACCCCCAGCAAACATTAAAAGACAACTCTAATATCCACCTAATCTACCCCCAAAACCCTCCCCTCAACACATACAGTACAGTAGTGGGCAAATTATGATTATCCAGATATGGATAATAACTCATTTACCCATTCAAAATAAAACATTAACCAGCCAGCATTAAGTAAATAAAACTTCTACTTACCTCTGCCAGGATGAAGGCTATCTTCATCACCATCCTCCGCGTATATGTCCTCCCTTGGTAGGAAGAATACATTAACAAATACAAACTAATGGCCCCTAACACCTTTAATAACCTTAGTGATTAGTAATTAAGGGGAGAACTCATGGCCAGGAGGTTAAAAGAAGAAGACTTGGTAAAGTGGAAAGAGGAGCTTGACCAAGGGTCGTCCATGGAGGTGAGGAATCTAAGCACATCATGGAAATACTGTGTTTGGAAAATGTCCTCCTCGGGGAACTTCAGAGGGCTAATTTCAAGCACCTTCTTGAAGAGACATTGGTTACCTGGAGAAAGCGGCTCCAATCCCAGCTTGACTGAGGCTTCTCTCCTTCCAACCATTCTCATTCGAGCTGCAGGTACATCTCGAGTGAAAGTGAAGGGATGAGCTTCAACTGTGACTATGTAAAAGGGCCTTAACACCTGTCTAAAAGGGCTTCAATAGAAAGCCTACTGTATATTGGTCTGAGAAATCTAGCAGGGAGCTGGTTAATTGTAGCTAGAGACAATTAACTAGTCTCCACCTGGCTCATCACACATGTAGAAATGCCTCCTGCTTTAGCTGAAAGAGATATCTTGAGCACAGAAGGACTGTGTTGCTGAACAAGAGACTCACAGAAACATTGTCCTGAGCACAGCAGGACTGTGCTGTCAGCAAGACACCAGGAACCAGACCTCTATTCCAGGTTACAGAACCCGGCAGAGGGTGGCCCCTCAACAGACACCAACCCAGACCTAGAGACTGACATAAAGGCTAACTGCTTACAGGTACTTCTTTGGACTTTGGGGCTTGACCTCCAAGCCCTGCAGATAGGGCTTGGGAAAGTAAGTTAGCCCTTTCAAAGGGATATGATGTTTATTTATCTGTGTGCTTCCTAGAAGTTTATTGCTTAAATGACTCATATACTTTGGCTTGGTAGTCATATGGTTAGCTTTCTGACTTGCAATATCCATTTGTGATTTGGTGCCTGTTGTGTTGTACCAGTCCTCTAAACACATGACGGGATGGCTTTTTGCTCTTTAGTATTAGCACTATTTGACTGTACACATTTTGGTGTGTTACAGTATATACCATTTTTTTTCCAATGGAGGGAGGGAGACATGGTTAGGACTGAAGAGAAGTACTGCAGCCCCTTTTCGGGTCGGTGGGAACGGGCCTGAAGAAGAGGCACCCCACCATGAAACGTTGCCCCTCTTACACAACAAAGAAGAAGAAGCAGGCACACGGTCTTACTCAAAAGGAGGTTTAATATGCCATAAAGTCCAACGTTTCGGCAGTCAAATACTGCCTTTCTCAGGGTGAAGGCTACCAAACACATAAAACAGTCAAAATATATACCACCCCCCTGATACTCACCCCTCCCCATTCTTCCACATAACCAGGATGATGGTTATGTGGCAGAATGGGGAGGGGTGAGTATCAGGGGGGTGGTATATATTTTGACTGTTTCATGTGTTTGGTAGCCTTCACCTTGAGAAAGGCAGTATTTGATTGCCGAGACGTTGGACTTTATGGCATATTAAACCTCCTTTTGAGTAAGACCGTGTGCCTGCTTCTTCTTCTTTGTACTGGAACATTTGGGACTACAGGAGCTCCCCAGGACCAGCGCACCGGCAGCTAAGTACCCCACCTCTATTACCATTGATATTGAGTGCGTGTCTCATCCTCCCTCTTACACAATCACACACACAGTGTTCTCCCAGTGTTGCCTTATACTACATTCCCTTTTCCACCTCTACTTTGTGTCATTCCCCCTCTCCTACACCCCCTTCCCTCCCCACTCTACACTGTTGGTGTTTGTATAAACACTTTGCTCGTACGATCCTAAGTACAGCATTATTGTAGCACTTTTTGTTTTTTTCAGTACAATTTTATTTGTCATATACCCAGTGTTGCATTTTCATTTATATAGTGTGCTGGGAACATCAGTATTCTTAGCAATCTGAAAGTGTTATAAAGACATTACTAGTGAATTATGAGTGTGTATAATAAATGGTCAGTGTAGGCAAAATCAGAATATATATTACAGTATTGTTCCACAATCTGAAAAGTAACAATGTGGGCAGCATTCAAAGGTATATAAAACCTTAGAGTGCTTCCTAATTAGAGAAGCAAAAAAATGAGACCTAATAAGCATAAATCAAATGCATAGCCATAGAAATAGATATCACCAATGTACATCAACAATAACTTTAGAACAATAAACACCATGGAATGATGCTACTCTAGTTTAGAGAAGCAAAAAATATGTAATATAAACAAAGTGTGGACATGTATTTATGTATGTAGGTATATCTTTATTTATATAGGGCCATTAATGTACATAGCCAGTGCTGGATTAACCATTATACAAAATAAGCATGTTCTTAGGGCATCAAGGGAAGGGGGGTACCGCAAAAAAATTCCATTGCCGGATTTACCATGGACCATATGGTAAAACTGCAAATGGTGCAGCTGAACAGAACAACTATGTAGAAGGCAGGCTGGATGCCTTATCTCTACTAAGTAAAGAAGCAGATGTGTTATGTAAGATTAGTTTTGAGGATCTGATCAAAGACTTTGCAATTAGAAAAAGTAGGAGAAAACTTTTCAAATATAAATAAAATGGAAGTATACAAAAATAAACCTTATTTTCCATCTTACTGTAAGTTTTGTTTCATTTTGAAAAATAAAATGTTATTTTACGGTTTATTATTGTTTATATTTTGAATTAGATATACAGATGCAGCGGCCGTTATGGAAACACTTCACGCAGTGTATACCTCGGAATACCCATGTGATGGCGCGCAATTTCTTCCAACCGTACCGCCTTTAGACGCGAGTGCAGACGAGTGCATAAAATGACATTTTAGTGTTCTGGCTTTTAAACACCTGAAATTGACACAGTAGCACAGTACTGTACACATTACAATTAATTCATTTCATTGCATTTAATTGCACACAATCCATGAAATTCAAACAAGCAACCATGATAAACACGTGTGCCTGGGGCGATTGGCGGCGTTAATGCCGAGTGGAGTACAACAGCTCACACGAAAATGGCGCCGTGATTTGTTCGAATAACGGCTGCTGCATCTGTATATGGGGGCACCAAAATCTTTTAAGTGCTTAGGGCCTCTAAAGGTCTTAATCCGGCCCTGTACATAGCGCTTCACAGCAGAAATATAAGTGACATAATAATATAAATATCAAATAATACAAATAACATAATGGGAATAAGCGCTTCAGACATAAAAGTAATATTAGGAAAAAAAGTCTCTGCTCCGAAGAGCTTACAATCTAATTTGTAAGTAGGAAGAATGTACAGAGACACTAGGAACGTGTTCTGTAAGGCTGGGGCAATAGAGGGGGTAGCAGGGCTGAGGCGCGCTGACGCTGACGCTCGCCTGCAGAAATCTGTGCGATTTCATGCCCATGCAGGCGAGCATGACGTTGACGCGGCTCCGCGCTGATTGGATGTTTTCAGCCGACAGCGCTCTGAAAAACAATTTGGCTGTCGGCTGAAAAATCCAGTGCCTCAGCACACCTGCGGACGCTCATGTGAGCCCCCTCTAAAGACATCCTCATGGAGGATGCAGGGGCTCAGCGCGGAGCGCCCGCACGGCTCAGCACGGACGTGCCTTCTATGGACTCAGCCTAAGTGTGCATGCAGGGGGCCATGGTCGATGTATGAAGTGTATAGTATCAGCTACGGAGCTACCCACATAGATAACACTGATATAAACCAACAATAGCTTCAAACCAATCTACACCTGGCAATTCTCTTGGTTGTATGAGTAATGAATATTGATAGATGATGGGCACATCTTAGGGTGTCCAGAACTCTCATAAGGGAAACAGAATATATTGTAGAGCTACTATTCTCCACCATTAACTGAAATTGAGTGTGATATTACAATGTTTCAAGGTTAGGGACATTTTGGCAGGCAGGAGGGGGTGTTCTGTGATATCAGACATGCACATAGAAATATCTGTGGGTACTGGTTAAGGTACAAACACACTTTTTACTACAGTGGCGGCCGATCTGAGTCTAAGTCGGCTAGATCCGCGGCTCTCAGATTATCCCGGTTAGGTGCGGTTTTTTGTCGTTTTCGCCCGGAGTGAACTGCGTTATTTTCGCGCTCGTGATATTAGCATTTTATTCTCACTGTCTGCAATACTGCAATGCTGTGTAAAAACTCAGTGGGGCGTTTGCGAGCTGTTGTCTTGGAAGTCTAATACCTTCGCGGTTCAACCTACGTCAGTACACAGTCTCTGTGTGCGCGTGCAGTAATTCTAAATTTGCATATTTAAAGTATACATGCATTTGCAGTGCTGTTCTGCAGTACAGTATGTCTCAGTATGTCTCATTTGAAAATTGTTGAAACGCATAGGCGTGTACTGTACTGTAACAGTGTCACATTTCGGCATATATAGCGCTCTCCCCTCACTCAGGATAATTAACTGCACTGCAGGGTATTTCAACTTCTTATCTTCTCTACAATGCAGTACATCTCTCCCACACCATTCCTTTGAACGTGTGTCTGGTTTCAATCACATTCCTGCTTGACAGCAGGAATTTACTGCGCATGCGCCTGTAACTTCGCCCACCACAGCTTGCTTGCCTGAGTGAGTGACCAAAATTTTTTTTTAAAGTTTTTTTTTATTGTAATTTTTTTTCTCCACAAGCCTGCAAAAACCATCTTACTGTATTACGATATTCAATCTGTGCTGTAACTTTTGACTGCGACCCTGTGCGTTTGACTGCACATGGTTGATTTGTGTGCTTTTTACGTACTGTATTTGGTGGTGTATTATTATGATGAACTGCCTTTTGAAATTAAAGTATGTCTTTAGCTTTGGACTTCATGTAGCTGTACCCTGTAGCCCCCTCCCCCACGAACGCTAGCTCAAGGATTTGAAATTCCACGGAGTCGTTAATTTTCTGAATCTTGCCATTGTGTTCTTAATCCATCCATAGCCAAGCTACAAAGCCTCACTGCACCTGCGTGTAATCCTTTTTGAGGTGGGAGCTGCTTACTGCGCATGAGTCAACCAACCCCCCCACTCTCCACAGAGTTGTTAATTTACTGAATCTTGCCATTGTGTTCTGAATCCGTCCATAGCCGAGCTACAAAGCCTCACTGCGCCTGCGTGTAATTCTCTTTGAGATGGGAATTTTGAGGCTTTGTTTACGGCAACGCTTTGGAAAATCCCTTCTCGAATTTGATTTGCACAGAGCATCACCTCTCTATGCGCCTGTGTGTAATCCTCTTTCGGATGGGAGCTAGTTTATTCCTGCTCATGCACCTGTAACTTTACCCACCACTGCTTGCTTGAGTGCCCCCCCAAATTTTTTTAATTATGATTTTTTAACTGTTATTTTATCCACAAGCCTGCAAAAACAATCTTGATATTACGATATTAAATCTGTGCGTTTGACTGCACATGGTTGATTTGTGTGCTTTTTATGTACTGTATTTGGGGGGTGTAGGGATCAAATTACAGTATTATGATGAACTGCCTTTTGAAATTACTGTACTCTACAGTATGTTATTTCTTTGAACTGCTGCACAACTAATCCTTCATCCCTCCCCCACGCACACACAAACTCTTATCGACAGACAACTCCACAGAGTCATTAATTTTCTGAAGTTAGTTAGTCATTGTGTTTTTAATCCGTCCCTAGCCGAGCGTCAATCACCTCACTGCGCCTGCGTGTACTCTAATACTTTTAGAGATGGGAGCTTGCTGCTTACTGCGCATGAGTCCCCCAACCCCCTGTCTCCACAGAGTCGTTAATTTTCTGAAGTTAGTTAGGCATTGTGTTTTTAATCCGTCCCTAGCCGAGCGTCAATCGCCTCACTGCGCCTGCGTGTACTCTAATCCTTTTAGAGATGGGAGCTTGCTGCTTACTGTGCATGAGTCACCCAACCCCCTCTCTCCACAGAGTCGTTCATTTTCTGAATATTGTCATTGTGTTCTTAATCTGTCCATAGCCGAGCTACAAAGCCTCAGTGCGCCTGCATGTAATCCTGAGATGGGAGCTAGCTGATTACTGCACATGACTCACCCCACCGCCCCCCCCCCCCCAACCCTTTGAGGCTTTGTTTACGGTAATGCCTTGGAAAATCCCTTCTTGATTTTGAAATGTAAATCTGATTTGCACAGCATTGTGAGAATTGAGAGTTAAAAAAACCATTAACTGATTCATGTTGTTTTGTCATTCATTCTTATTCATTGGTGTACTGTAGTGGTGGTGGTGGTGGTGGGGGGGGGGGGGGTTGTGGTTGTTGTCAATGATTATGATTAGCAGGAATGTGAATAAATATTTATTTTATTTTATCAGGAACCAAAAAACACAAATATAAAAATAATCATGAATAATACATAATGCAGTCTTTATTAAGTTCTTCTGGCAGATTGAAATTGGATAAACATTTAGAAAACATTTGTAAAACATGGGGAAACATGAATAATGCACATTTATAAGAATATTATTTAATAATATATACTGTACTGTAATGTATAATATATATGTATATAGTAATATTATTTTTTCCGTCTTTATCTTGTTCCTCTGACATAAATGTTTTCACAACTGTAGCAGTAAACCATACACCTGTTGATGTTTTGAATTGTTGTGCACTTAAAATGTTTCTACATTGTACAGTATTTGTAAATAAATGTTTTTGTACTTACTCCACCAATAAAAGAACATGTTGATTTGTTTTACATTGTTCCATTGGCTCCTTTGCTACTGTAACAAAATGACAGTGTTTCTAGAATGTACACTACTGTCCAGGCACACTGTACCTTATACTGTAGGCATGCTCAGTACAAGAGTATTAAAAAAAATAGAAGACACATACAGTACTGTACTGTACAGTATGTACTGGCACTGTGTAGAAGACACATACTGTATGTACAATACTGTAATACATGTAGAATAAATGCATAGTTTTTATTTTTTCGGGTTTATTACACAGTATACTGTTTATAAAAAAGTCTTGTATACTGTACGGCCGGAAAACATCAGCATACTGTTTCAGGTACAGTATTCTATCCTAATCAATAACAACGGCCACTAAACTGTAGACTCCGGTACTTGGGTTTTTCAATCCGATTCAGCAATGTGCAGGCATTGTTACACAAAGCGATATTATCCATCGAAATCCCTACATTAGCCGTTTTCTTTTTTGAGGAAAAACAAAAAGAAAAGTTTTACTGTAATGGTCAGTCCCCTAAAGAATTTCCCAGTCAGTCCCACCAATAATTTTCTCGGGGGGGCATCTCCTGTTCACATGTGCATGTGCCTACCGTCGATATAATGACACGCATATGCGTTTCAAGAAGGTTCCAATGCGCATGCGCCTAGCGTTCCACCAATTGTTCAGTATCTGCAGTACAGTACTGTAGAAGCCGCTCAGCCAATGATATTGCTTACAGGAGAATCGCTTGACTTTTGAATCTCACCGATATTGATACTGTATTGTCAAAATAAAAAAAACACAGAAAATAATACAGCAACAATACTCACCATAGAATTTCCCATTCAGCTGGCGCCGGCGCCGGTCCACTGCCAGTCCAGTGTTCTTGATCATCCACGTCGATAGTTTGCAGCGGACTAGTCTACCTGTAGCCAGCTGATGAGGCTGGAAATTGCTTAGGTACATGCAAGCTTGATCGAAACTGCATGCGAAATCCGGCTCAGGCGTTCTGGATAGACAGCAAGGGTTGTCACTGACGGTGGGACCATTATCAGAAGCCGGTGCATTGCTTGGCAGCGACTGTCGTTTCTTAGTTGGTTTTAACACGACCCTTCGCCTTTTGCCATCTACATGATCATAGATACAGGAAAAAGCCGGTGATACACACCAATACCCTCCAACAAATTGTGGCTCAATATGATAAAAACAGGGATCGCTACATAACCTTTTCTTTATTGCACGCTTCCACGTATGAGGAGCTGGCGAATTTTTTTAAAAGTCATAGTTTTCGATAAAATACTGATAAATTTGTACAACTGTTGCCATCTTATCATCTGTTGCATTAATCACGGCCCATATCAAATACGCGTAACTTCTGTCGGGTTTTTGGAAAACGGGCTGCACTTGAACACTCATGGCGGGCGGCGGGTCTCTGGAGAATACTGTAACCGAAACTGGTCTTTGTCTTTCTTTAATATGAAAAGCCTAAATTGATACATTTTTGCAACCTCTTCCTTCAGTCTCAAGGCCAAGTTACAATAGCACACTGTGGTATCTTTTTTAAACGAAACACCTGCAAGTCGACACATTACTGAAGCGCATGCGCATTACAATTCATGAATATCTGCCATCTGGCGGACACGCGAAGAATTGCAACCTATTAAATCCGAACCATTCTCAATAAACGCATCAACCGCGCGTGAGCCGTGGCTGAGAATGCAAAATGAATGCGGCATGCTCCAGGTGAAGTGCGTCGCATTCCAGGAAAAAGCCAGGGAAAAACCGGCGATGTGTTAGACTCAGATGAGCCGCAGCAGTAAATGGGGAACTAGCTTTTGATGCTCATGCTTATCACCATATTTACTGTAACATGTTATGCTGCAAGATAGAAATGTGCTTATACTGTATCTCCAATAAAATAAACACTTCTGCTTAGCAACCTTATTGTGTTTGTGTGTCTCACTATAAGAAAAGGAAGCATGACAATAGGTCATTTTTTTTAATTTCTAAAAACAACACATAGCATCTGCTTTAATAACAGTATAACTTTGGGGGGGGGAAAGTATAGCAAAAGCTTTGCAAACCACATAAAGAGAAGAGCACACTTACTCAAATAAAATAATCCTAAATTGTGTTTATTTCTAGCAAGGAGCTTACAGAAGCTAAACACTGTGTGTTACTGATAATTTGTATGTTGTAGCTCTTGGCAGCATCAAACATGTAAACAGTGCATGGAAGAGGTTTAGAGATGAATCCTTGGAAAATATTTAGCTAGAGTTGGCAATGTTTCAAAGGCAAACAACAAAATATGTAATCTTGTGTTTTGGTTAGAGTATTGCTTGGTAGGAAACAGGTGTGTTGCATAGATAACAGTATTTATACAGTACTTGATCATGTAAAACTTGATACGGGTGTTGGATATACTGCTGATGATGATAACACAGGTCCCATGAGACAATGCCATCTTGTGTCGCCATGACTACCAAACTGATGGTTTCTCAATGACCTCTGGAGGGAAAAGTCATGACTGGAGAAATCATTTGAAGCCCTTAGGCCCAGCTATTCCACTCAATCCCTAATAAAATACAGAACACAGGATTTGGATTAAAAATGGCCACAGTTTTATTAAGATTACAATAAACAACAACTGATTCACACTAGGTACCAATCATAAATAGATTTTAATGGCTTAAAAGACCTTGTGGGCACATAAACCAAGTCCATACATATACCATAAGATTTGTCCCATGCCACACTACTTTAATGTTCATTCTTGATGATCTGGCAAAGCTACGTATTGTAACTATGTAGCTATGTACTTTGTCACATTGACTGTAGCATTGGGTATTTTTATATATTTGGCCACGCTCACTAGCTCTCCTTTTGACACAAATGTATATATATATATATATATATATATATATATATATATATATATAAAACAAAAAACAAATACCAAAGTCAAAGGAAAATAAGATTTGTAAGTACTTTTAATCATTAGTGGTCCGACCTGAGGGGTATCTTACAAAAACATTGGAAAATATTAATGACTGATAAAGATCTTAAAACTCACTAAGAGAAAGTGTGAGTCTTGCTAGCCGCAGGTCACCAAACCTGCGGGATAAACTAGTACACAGTCACTACACCCCTCAGGTCAATACCACTTTTTTTTATCTAGACAGATCAAACCAGGATTTTTCAGATGTGTGGCCTGTTCAGCCTGTAGGTATATGCAGCAAACTACTACATCCAGGTCACGCACGTATAATGTCTTATCTTTTCTCAACTGTAAAAGCAAAGGAGTGATTTATCATCTCTCCTGCCCTTGTGGTCTTGTCTATGTAGGCATGACCACAAGGGAGGTACGCTTTCGTGTACTTGAGCACACACGTAACATCAAAAATGCGAGACGTGACCTGGATGCTTTTAAAAAGATCACGTCGGTGGCTCGCCATTTTTTACATCATCATGGGTCTGACTGTGCGGTTCTCACTGCATTCACATTCAACAGGGTCTCTCTGGGTGTCTGTGGTGGTGACTTGGAGAGAGCCCTGTTGAGGCGGGAGTGCAGGTGGATCGTTCAGTTGGGCACCATGATGCCACGGGGACTTAATGACTATATGGGCTTTGCCATGTTTCTTTAATTGTTTTGTTCCCTAGCATTCTTTGCAATTGTCTAGGATGCTGTAATATATGGTTCTCTTCTTTCTCTCTGTTTCCCTCCATCGATACATATCCTGGATTAACATCTTTTGCTGAGAAAACTTGCTGTGTGACTTCAGCCATGAGATCTGTCTTCAGGATGTCTAGATGACTTCACCATCTTGGAGTCCCCAACTCTTGATGTAGAGCATGGATGGTGATGATGACAAGGATTCCGTCATGGAATATAACAACTGGCCACCATTCCTGTCTCTATCCGGGATATGAAGAGGAAAAATTACCCATTGGAAGAGACTTTAATATGCTTTAAAAATTTATTATGTGTCAATCTTGACATTGGGCTATATGCTATCCGACAGAGTTGGAATGTATCCATTATTGAGGTGACCCCGTATCAGCAATTATATGCGATAGCTATTGGATGGGACTTAATAATTATGTTCCTCTAAGCATGTCGAATTAACCATAACCGTCCTTATTTTTAAGGTGGTCCCTACATTGTACAGTCTTTCTCCTAGACAACAATTGTGTAAATCCTGTTAGGGTTAAGAATTAGAATGGTGTACTATTTACTCTGCTGTCATCAGTCTATGTAGGTGTTATACACATCCTGGTGTAATTTACACTCAGGATCTTTTAACACGATGTCACTTTTTCTATATGTATTACTTTCGGCACATTAGCGCTTGTGGTTATTTGTATTATCTGTTGCATTTACTAGCATCTATTTATGGACAATATGCTCATTATGTATGACGTCATCACATGAACCTTTAACCCGTGATTGAACAGATTTGTTCTTTTCATCTTATCCCAGTTTGGGAGATGCAGTAATGTTAATGTGGTTGTTTCTATTAAACAAACCCCTCTCATATTATACCCTTGACGTTATGCAGCATTATCCATTTGCTCATGTGGCCGAGCCGCCCACCATCACTGACGCACATGACGTTAATGCGTAATGACGGACGTCGTGACGTCAGCTATTGACTCATCTGACGCGTCCCACCATAATCTCCCTAGCGTCGCAGACGCTTCAATGCTATCACGCTCCTGCTGATTAAATCTGCCTCTCAGCTGTTTATGACACTAATTTTGGCGCAAATTCTGTATCTCACACACCCTGACTCCATTTTAAATACTGAGCTCACTCTCCACAACTCCACTCCCCGAATAAGACCGTTTGTCAAAACGCATTGGAGTGGGAGTCTGTGGAGGGGGACCCCTGACTTTTTTTTCCAGCATAGGAGGCTTTTGCAATCCGTTTTGGTCATATAAACAACAATAGACTTTGGTGATGTATCAAGATCTTTCAATATAGTGATACATGCTCTTTTATTGTATTGGATTAATTGATATTACCCAAGGCAACATTGTCTCTATGTGAATATAGGGTAATACTATTAGCATATCTTCATTTGTGGTACACAGTTCTGCAGCACTGTGTTACTTCATAGATTAGTGCTTCCAACTGAGCCACCAACTTTGTGATTTAAGTGCATCTATTTGTGTATTACAACAGCCATCTGTGACTCTTTTGAACACTCAGTGTGCTTTTGTCCTCATGGTATATTTATATTGTCAGTTGTGAGTCCCCCTCCTCTTTTATATTTCTCCCCCTGTTTTTATCTTTATATCAATAAATTTGTAACAATAATAACTTTTCTGGTATACCCGTGTGCTTTGTTATAAGGATACTTTTTTGTTGTGCTATATATATATATATATATATATATATACTGCACCGACACACTTTATTCGAGCAAATACCCGGTATGTACCTGGCAGATACCTGGAATGCGCCACTCCTCACCTCTGACAAGCCCCGTTGCATTTGCCTTCCCAGCCTGGGTTCATGCCTGGCTGATGGGCGGCTGATCTGTTAAATGATAATGATTAGGATTTAATAGGCTGCAATGCTTCGCGTGTCTACCAGATGGCATAAATTCATGAATTGTAATGCAGTATATATATATATACTGTGCAGTATTGCAGCCAGCGGGAATAAAATGCTTCAATCCCTGCTTGGAAAATAACTCAATGCACTCGGGCAGAAAACAGTCACAAACCTCAATACACCCGGGTATACCTGAATTCGTGGGACTAGCCAAGCTCGAATAAAGTGTGTCGCCAGTGTATATATATATATAAACCTATACATTTGCACGCCCCGGGCGAGTGGATTTAACATCGTGGCGAGCTCCTGTTGGCCCAAGCAGCACACGTGTGGTACTACTGTAGGTGGCGAGTAGAAATTTTTTTTCGGTGAGTAGATTTGTTGGTGATTTGTCGACCACTGTGTATATATATATATATATATATATATATATACACAGTGGTCGACAAATCACCAACAAATCTACTCACCGAAAAAAAATTTCTACTCGCCACCTACAGTAGTACCACACGTGTGCTGCTTGGGCCAACAGGAGCTCGCCACGATGTTAAATCCACTCGCCCGGGGCGTGCAAATGTATAGGTTTGTCGAACACAAATGTAGACGATACCGTTCTGAAGCTAACAAAATGCTTTTATTTGTGCAAGCTTTCGAGATACACTGATCTCTTCTTCCGGCGGTGTTACAATGAATAAAGCAAGCAAAGGGTTTACTTAAAAACAGTGAGCAAATGTGATTAAAATGATATCATTTACCAGACTTCTGTATTCTATGCAGACCCTCCCTTTGCTTCTGAAACATGCAGATGTAACCGAAATAAGCAGAGCAATGACAAAATTCCTGTGGGGAAATAAGAGAAGTAGAATAGCTCTAAAAAAAACTACAGTGACCATAAGAAATGGGAGACATCAATCTACCGAATATTAGAAATTACAATATAGCAAGTGTAACGGTTGTACCCCCACCCAATCTCATATTGGCCCCTATGTGAGGAAACTGTTCCAGTTACATGTAATGTAGTGTGATGCTGGCTTACAGGACTCCTGAGTCTCCCGCTTGATGGTATAGGGGAATACACCAGGACTGGCTCGTGAGGTAATGCTGAGAACCACTCACTTTTGGTACAGTGCCTCCATCTCTTCCAGGTTCCCACGACAGCAGGGAGGAGTCTCTGGAAGAGAGCCGCTTGGTGCAGCTTCTCCCTGAATGACTCCAGTCTCGGGCAACAAGGTTCTTTCAAACAGGGCAATCTTTATTGACATCTTCACTGGCAGACTGCCCATCATAGCGGACGGTCTTTAGCCGCACATCATATTCAGGGTTGCCCACTTCAAGGAAGTCCCTGGACACCACTCCTAGTCAGGGCCCTAGAAGCTGTCCTTGCTCTTCCCTTACACTCTAAAAAAGTAAGGGGAATAGTCTGCCCACCTCTCCCCTAAGGGAGGGCCACAATCCTTGCCAGAGCCCTGGCACTGTGTTGGGTCAGATAGTCGCACACTCTGCAACTCCTTCTTACTTCTCTCTAACTTTAGGAATGATGCGTAATATATAGCTCCAGTAGGCACCACCCCTGTGTCACTGTAAGTGGACACAGAGCATGATGTCACTTCCTTCACTACACATTACACCTCACAGGGGATGAGGGCAAACCTCATGATTACTCCTGGCAAACCTGCCCTCTTAACAGGGATTACTGCACAGAAGGAGAGAGGCATGTAACCCCAAAATTACACAGGGCAACAATCTCCCTCTGGTGGATCCAATGGTCCCCACTTGGTCCTAAATTTGCGGGGCCTTCCTTCAACCAGGCAACTGCAAATACACAAAAACAACAATATCAATACAAAATTACATTGGCACACACCATACATAATTCAACACAATGCATTACTATATCCAGAATTATACTTTACAGATTACTCCCTAGGAGAATCTAAACATCAGTAGTAATGTCTGGGGTCAGGCTTCTTAACTTCTCGCCCATTGATCAATTACTGTGATACTATAGGATCTAGGCGGCCCATTTTCTGGTCTATACTCCATTTTGTTCATATAAATGTTGCGCCCAACTCTCCAAATCCTCATTAAATAGCATATTCTAGACTATGTTCTGTGCTCAGAATAGCTAGACTTGGACTTGAGGTAGTCCTCCACAGCTTCCCTTAGCCAGGTACTCCTATTGTCCTCTATCTCCTGCATTAGAGGTTCGGGAACATAAGGATATTCCAACCCATGCAATTGGTAATACCTCGCTACTATGGCCCTCTCAGTCCTGCTGATCCTTACTAATTTCTTATTCCCTGCTTTGCCTGGCAGGACCCAGGACAGTGGTTCTTCAGGAGCAATAACATCATGAAGTATAGATGATCCCCTCCGGGTGACTATTCCCTTCTGGATTTCAACCCCACCTTCTTACTAACTCCTCATGGCGTTCCTCAGCTGAGTATTCGCCCACATCCCACCAGTGGTCAACTACATCTCCCCGCATTAATACAAATCGGGTGCGGTCTAACCACTCAGAATACCCTTCATACAATGGAGCCCACCACTTGGTACTATGCTCCACGGATTGCTTCTTTATTGCTAACGCAGTCTCAGATTCCTCAGTCTCTCCACCAGAAGAGACACCAGAGGTAGTGTTTGAACGGGTGGCCGTCCCATAACGTTTTGGCCTTCCCCTTACAATATGTGTATAAGTAGTGGGGTTCAATTTCGGGGATGTCACAGCAGGTATTACTTCCCTCCCCGACCCCTCATCAGACGTGAAACAGTCCCCCCAGTCTATGGCCGACCCAGGCCGTTCCTCCGACGTGTCCCGTGACTCCCCAGACCACCCTTGGCTTGATCGGGACCCCGAGGGAGACGTGAAGGGATGAGGGGGAAGTGTCCTTACGTTGCGGAATCATGATCAGCCGCTTGGCTATGCCGCGACCCGTGGCAACATTGGGCAGATCAGGCTCACCCGTTTTCTTGCTGCCCCGCTTCTTTACTGCTTGCCGATACCTGTCCATGTCTTCCTGGGACAGACTGGTGCTGATCAGCGGCGGTGACAGATGCTTCCGGTCGGTTCCGCTGTGGCTACCGGAAGTGACATCATCATTCTCACAGGAAGACGCGCCATCTTGGGTGGGGTCCCCCACCGGAACTTCCTCCTCCATTTCGACGTGCAGCGTCGGATACTCGATGTCGCTCCTCAGCTCCGCTTGGGCCTTGGTCAGACCTTTCTCTTCAGCCGCCTCCATCGGAGCCTGTGGGAGGTAAGAGGGTATCTCACCGCTCCGCCAGCTTGCGATGAGGTCCTCTTCTCCCGACATGCTGGGAGTCGCCACGGCCGTGGGACTCTTTCGCTGCTCCGGCCGCACCAGTGCATGCTGTCGGGGAATCTCGATACAGCTCCTCGAGACCACCGGTGAGTAGCTTCTCTTTACTTTCAGCACCATTGTAGTGGCCCGCCGGCAGGCGCATCACCACCGATGCATGGCTTCCGTGTTCATCGTCCGACGAGGCGGACTCCGATGACGGTAAAGGTACCTCCGCAGGGGACCGACAGCGAGGTTCCAGGTTCTCGCTGCAGTTGCAGGCCTCCGCACCATCCTTTTTAGGCACCATCGTTAGTAGCGATCCCCATTCTCCGGGATCGACCTCCGTTATCTTGACTCTTGGCGAGGCCCCAGCCGTCAGCATGGCTGTTTCTCCTCCCGCCTATGTGGCGTGCCCAGGCATGAAGGGCTCCACGGCCCACAAGTAATGGATGCCACATTGAGGGCATCTCGCCGTGGTGCTGGCTTCTCCGCCCGGCAGCCTGCTCTGCATATACAGGCACCGCAGTATTTCTCTATCACCCGTCTTCACTACCAGGAAGCCTCCTGGCAGTTGGTAAGGGTGTATGTCAAAGTCCGCCATGACACAATTAGTAGTTGCGCTGGATAAGGGAGACACATGGCACAGCAGTCTCTCTTGCTCACCAGCTCTTCACAACTGAGGGACAGGAAGCGCACATCTAGCTCCTCCCTCAGTCAGTTCGGTCTTCCATTGGCAGATGCAGGGACCCCTCCCTCTAGTGGAGATTAGAGGAGAGTCCCACAGCTTCAGCGTCATGACCCAGAATCGGCTCTGAGCCTGTCACAGTCCAAGAGGCACCACTTCCCCGATCAGGGTGGGGTTCTCTTTTTCGTGCCTCACCTGGCCAGGTTCTTGCAACATCATGTTCTGCACACAGCCCACGCGGTCTCCCAGGGAAGCGGGAGCCACCATTTTGGATTGCTCTGCAATCCCTATTAGCAGCAGTTGTGACTTGAGTAGTAATCACCGCCTGGCAATCAGATACTCCATCAGCATCCTCACACATAATCGCAATGTCTCACAGCTATCCTCCAGGGTTGCACCTCGGGAATTCAGGCAGGACAATAAAGGTGCGGCTACTGCTTTCGTGCCACTCCACAGCAAACTTGCAAAAGTCATTTCTGCATTTTGTACCTCCGTGGTACACACGGCACGTGCGCTCCCCCACTCTGGTGCAAACCGCCATTTTGGACTCTCCGCACCGCGCGGGACTTCATCACTTGTCACCATCTTTACTTTTCTTTTGCAATCGCACATGGTACTCCTCTGCTGGGCAGTCGCCATTCCGATGCAAAAAAGTATGCCAGTGCACCTCTACATGTATCTCAGTGTGTCTCTCTCAGATGTATGCACTACCTCAGGATAGGCTAACTCTTTCTGTGTATGCTGTACACGATATCATTCCAGTATGTGCTCTGTGGTTAGTAGTCTGGTTACTGGCTAGAGTACTCTGGGCTTCTCCATGCAGTACTTAGGGCGTCACCTACTGTTGGCTACACCTAGCGCAGGCTCTCCCAGGAGTTCCTGACCCGTGTTAACCAGGCTACCCCATGAGCATGGCGTCCTACGACTAGCGGCCTCACGGTGACTAGAACAGCAATAGCCCTGTCTCCAGATCTACTTTACCCATACAGGCCCTAGGGTGTGCTTTGCGAGCAGCCATACTACCCCTGACTACCCCTAGGCTTCCTTCCACTCCGCAGCACTTTCCTGGTAGCATACATATACCTTTCCTAGCTAAAGCCTGTCCTGATGATCTCAGCAGCGCCTCCAAAAATGTAACGGTTGTAACCCCACCCAATCTCATATTGGCCCCTATGTGAGGAAACTGTCCCAGTTACATGTAATGTAGTGTGGTGCACCTGCTGGCTTGGAGGGTGAATGCAACTAATTTTGACAGATTTATTATAAATCATTCTTCCTGGTAATGCACAGGTTATTAAGAATTTATATTAGAGTTAGGTACCCTTGAGATGTGGTCTGCCGTGTAGTGGTGTAACAGGGGACTTATCCCTGTTCAGTAATGTGCCTTTAATCTAGCAGTGTGGTAGTTAATTACTAAACACCACCTGCCTGATTAGATTGTTTACAAAAACCTGTCTGTTCAGACAGGAAGTGACTCCTTAGCTCTGACTGAGAGCTGATCTTTGGAGCTGACCAGTCTTGAGCTCTGCACTGCAGAGCTAATTTCAAGACACAGGGAAAACTACTACCCCTGAAGCTGAACCAGGAAGTGAGAAGATTTTCCCTCCAAGAAACAGATGACTTTTATTCTTAAGAGACTGCTGCTATCTGCTTATTTCATGCTATATGTTTTGGGGCTGCGAGAAATGCTTGACTAAGGGAGATGTGAATTATTGCATAGTGTTTCACTAGAAATACTGCCAAGTGAATAGAAGCTTTGTTCCCCCCTCCCTGTGTTTGGATGGATTTCCTGATGAAAAGGAAAAGGCACAATAAAGCCTTATTATAATTTCACATTATAAACGTCTCCAAATTGTGTACCTTTGTCCGTCTACAAGTGGCTCAAGGGCTTACAACAATTTGGCCAAAATGTTAAACTAGAAGACCATTTTATTTATTTAATAGATATCTATACATATATATTTAGGCACTGTACCGTGTATAAGTTTCACTGGATGTGCACTGAGCTCTGTCTGTGTTTCATGTTCTGTCTCTGGTTTTAAATATATATTGGCATGCTCAGTAGCACTCCTCTGTGACACTTATAGGCTTATATATATGTTGTGGTTATTTTGGTGCTTCAATATGAGCTTGTACAGTAGGTGTCCTGTATGTTTTACGTTTCTGCCCAGAAGTCTGCAGTGCCCTGCTCTATGATCTCTGCGCGATGACCACGGCACCCGGGTGTAGGTAAGACCTACGGACTAGTGAGGGACCATTTCTTCTAGCCCAAAATGCGGGAGTCAGTGGAGTGCCATTGTAGGAAGTGCTTGTGGTTTATCCAGCAAAAGACATTGCCCACATGTGCAGCCCCAATGGGCCACTTAAAGAGCTCTAGTCTCATGGACCTAGTCTGCATGGACTTTCTATGTATAGAGGCAGACTCAAAGGGCATCGGGAACATCCTGGTAGTGACCTATCACTACACCCGGTACGCCAAAGTGTTTCCGATGAAAGATCAGAAAGCTCTCATAGTCTCCAAAGTACTGTGGGAGAAGAATATCATCCACTATGGATTGCCGAATCGGATGCAATCTGATCAAGGGCGAGACTTCGAGAGCAAGTTGATAAAGGAGCTTCTCAACTTGCTCAACATCAAGAAGTCTCGAACCACCCCATACCATCCAGAAGGAGATGCTTTGCCGGAAAGGTTCAATCGAACCATACTCGACATGCTCTGCACCCTAAAAGGCTGCCAGAGGGCTGAGTGGTGCAAACGTGGAGTCGCTAGTGCACGCATACAACTGCACCAGACATGAATCCATGGGATTCACACCATACTTTATGATGTTCAGGCGAGAGACACGACTGCCTGTGGACATCCGTATTAGGGTATCTACCGATGGAGTACCAAATATGACACATTATAAATATGTGAAACGACTCCAGGACAGCCTTCTTCATGCATTTCAGTTGGCAGAAAAGGCCACCGCCCAGCTGAACGCATGCAACAAGCGAAGATATGACCACAAGGTCTGCTATCGGGAACTTCGGCCTGGAGATGCGTTCTCCTTAGGAATTTAGGATTCCCGGCAAACACAAGCTAGTGGACCGCTGGCACGACGGTCCCTTCGAAGTAGAGTCCAAGATGCCAGGCCTCCCTGTCTACTGCATACGAGACGTGGATGGCAAGGTAAAGGTCTGGCACTGCAATCACTTGCTGCCCATTCCTCAAGTGGGGGAAGTGACACAGAACAAGAGACAATAGTTTTGGCCAGAGGGGTCTGAAGAGCACTCAGATCCAGTAGTTGAACCAAATCAGGATCCTGCGGAAGGAACTTCCACTAGTTGAAATGGAGACTGGTGGGCACCTCCCGAAGGAGCAAAAGATAATGGGCCCGCACCTCATGTACCCTCACCAGTGGCTTCAACAAGCCGTCTACTTGACCCACGAAGCCCGAGCTTTGTTCCTCTGACTGGTTCAACCCTTATGAGAGGGTCTGGACCTCGAGCCCACGATAGGCTCTCCCACGAAGGAGATACTGAAGAAGAGACTCACAGGAGTCAGCGAGTGAGGCACCCTCCCACTAGAGTGGCATACGATGAGTCTCAGCAGCTGGCTTGGAGCAAGCTAGCTTTGATCATCATAATGTTTACCGAGCAGTTCAACATTGTTTAGAGTTTGCATCAGATAAGTTGTTATAAATGTATGCATTTTTATTATAAAAACTTGTGCATGGTTATGTTGTTCCACGCGGGGACGTTGGAGTCTCCACCAGGGGGAGCCCATCGCTAGGTCCCCTTACCTCCTGGTCTGTGTTGTAGGGGATGGCTGCAAAGTTGTCCGGGTGCCGTTGTAATGGCAGGCGGACCCGGCTAGAGGCAGGGAACGCAGTGTGGAACGGCTGTAGTCTAAGGGAGCTCCGGAGTGGATCGCCAATCCAGGGCGCCACCATTGTGATACTTGCGCATGTGCAGTGCGATGCTTGCGCATGCGCAGTGGAATAGAGTTGTGGCAGCCATTAAGGAACCGGGTCCGTACGGGACTACAAGTCCCAGCAGTCCCAGGGCTGCACAATACATGGGGAGCACAGCCAGTAGGGCTGCGGTATCCCCGGACAGAGAAAAGAGTTACAGAGTTACATTTGGTGCAGTTGGGACCACGCTTCAGTCAGGAGCAGGACGCATAGGTAAGAGGTAGTGTCCCAGGTACCAGTAGCCCTGGGACTTGGCCAGATTTTCCGTCTAGGCCCCAGCTAATCCCTAACTCACAGTAGGTGCCAGAGCATGTATAGTAAGGCCCTTTCAGTTAAGGGCACACCCCCCTTTAGTGTGCTGTTGGAGCTGCTACAGCAGTGATAGAGCTACGCAGCGATCGGTGGCCTGCAGTCTGGGACCAGGCCACAGGCATTGTTGAGAGACACTTAAATGGGACACACGCTAATGGGAGCTCCCTCAGAGGCGGACGTTTTAGTGGAAGGAGAGTATAAATCACGTCGTAGGATTACTCCGCGGTCCGATGGAGCCACGCTACAGTTTGGCCTGGTCTGGCCTAAGACCAGGAAGGTATCTGAAAGTGCAACAACGTACACACACAGGGATAGCACTACTCCTCACACCCTTTGGGGTGGGCCTATCTTGTGGACACCGGGTGGTTAGATGCCTTGGGCACACCTCATAACTTTGGGGGAACCTCACTGGGGTGTGGACAAGGTGGTGGGCTTACACTGTGGATGTACTGTGTGGGTACGGCCTTGCATGACCTTATTATTATAGTGTTGTCTGTTTATATGTCAGTAAATATGTCTGTATTTACTGACTATTGGTTGCTGTGAGTGTAATCCTACAATTAGGATCTCTCTCAGGTAGAGGCGCTGTGTACCATCAAACGGTATCACCCCAGGCTTCCAGCGGTGGATGATCAGGCCTCCTGTTAGCCATGCGGGTAACAGCTACACAGGTTGTTTAACAAACAAATATTGCGCTCATTTGTGGTAAATAAGGATTAAGTGATATTGTGATCAAGACAAATATAACCTTAGTATAGGGAGGTTTTGTGCTGCTGCTCTTAGGGGATGGCTCAGCTATCCAGCTAGTACAGAAAAAAGAAAAAGAAAACAGCACAAAAAAACCTCATGGTGTAGTATTACAAATAAATTTTATAAAGTTAAATGGTGATTATTGCACGTACATCAATAAAAGCATAATTTAGCATGACATGTTAGGGACATGTTACCACTCGCAGGAAACAGCTATGTGCAGGCTGGTGTGTATCTGGATCGTCCTCTGGTCCTCTATATACAGCTCAGCAAAGGGTTGCACGTCTCTTAGATGGTCCTCCCTGTAAGGTGTTCGCCAGTCTCCGTCAAACCGCTTAGTGAGAAGTTTGTGCCTCTTTCAGGGATCTCCCTGCAGCAGCCGTCAGCTCCGACACGATATCCTCACAGGCAGTTCCGGATTGACCGCAGTGGAGTCTGACGTCATCAGACGGCGCCCGTCTATGCTCGCGTCTCTCTGCTCACAAACAGAGCTGAATAAAATGCATTTTTGAGTACAACTCAGCCCGTTCAGATGCAGGAACCCAAAGAGGAGGACTTCGGTGTGATGTCCGCGGTGTGTCTTGCCACAATAGCCCCTCTATGTCCCAGCAGGGACCGAAAGCCACGAGGGACGCCACCTTCCCCTTGCTCCGGCGCTACACAGAGCATACACTGAATCAAATCTCGCGTGAGCTCGATGACGTCAGCGAGGTTTCAGCCGGAGAGAGTTCACAGTGTAAACAGGAACTTGAATGTCTGAATGGCTGGTAGCAAAATGCTAGCAACGCAGCAAAAGTGCAATATATGCAGATGAGTGTCAGTATAAAATATACAAACTGGACAGTAGGCTCCACAGCAATATGGTCCTTAGGATTAAAATTGTGAATCCGTATCTATGTGTGCTTTGGCATATATGGGGGTTAATCCAACCCTATTACTCATCATGTGTATCTCATTACTAATCCTCTGTCTTCTATGCTCTGATTGGTCTTATGTACTATATAACTGTGTTTAATGCCTATGCTATTAACGCATGATGAAGTCTCGTTCTAGACGAAACGCGTAGAGATTGCTGTGGAGCCTACTGTCCAGTTTGTATATTTTATACTGACACTCATCTGCATATATTGCCCTTTTGTTGCGTTGCTAGCATTTTGCATTTTGCTCTGTGTAGCGCCGGAGCAAGGGGAAGGCGGCGTCCCTCGTGGCTTTCGGTCCCTGCTGGGACATAAAGGGGCTATTGTGGCAAGACACACCGCGGACATCACACCGAAGTCCTCCTCTTTGGGTTCCTGCGTCTGAACGGGCTGAGTTGTACTCAAAAATGCATTTTATTCAGCTCTGTTTGTGAGTGTGTATTTTTATCCCTTATTCCATAAATTTATTGTTATACAATTTTACGCTATGAGTGCGCCTGTTTTTTCTGTGTTTTTTAGATATCCTCAAGGAAGTGGTGTTCCCTTCATTCGGGCTGCAGAGACTCTTTTGGATAGCAATTGGAATATCTTGGGATTTGTATATATTTTTTATATATATTTTTCTGGACATTTTCTTTTTTTATGTATTTTTTATGCATTTTATTAGTTTAATACATTAATTTTTATTCTATCCACTGTGCTTAGCATAGGTTTTTTATTCTTATCTGTATTATTTTTACTTTTATTTTTACAATCACCTTTTTTTTTATAGAGATATTATATAGTGATAAGTTGGCGCTAATATTTTTTCTCTTGTTGTGATATATATATATATATATATATATATATATATATATATATATATATATAGTGAAAGACGTCCGCAGTACTCTCCATAAAGTTGCAAAAGAAATAGGTTTATTCAAACCAATGCATACAGAGCAACGTTTCGGTCCACACTCGAATGTCCTGAAGCCGGCTGAATCTCGTAAGTAGGGGTTGCAGATGCCTTGCGCGGTCCCCAGCAATTTAATTTAAATGCCTTCGGGATGAGCACGGGACCTCTGCAACCGCCCGTGACCCCCCAGAAAAATCTAGCGTCCCACAGTTTGCGCACTGCTGACTTCTGTAGCCACAACAGTTATCAGTGATGGAAAATACCTAGATTAATTTGAGGATCTAAAGAAACCAGCACCAAATTCACACTTATCTTCAAGTGAGATGTTATTTTCATACGTTCCAAAATAATAAGTATTCTGTCACTGAACTTCAATATTTGAGCTCCTATTTGGAATTTTCATCAGCAAATAATCACCTAAAATGGAGGATAGTATACTAAATGATACTTTTAACACTTTAGAAATCTAAGCTAAGAGACCTTACTGATTTATTAGACAGGCCTCATTAAATCCAAGAACGGTTTATAAGCAATCTAAGTTAGAGAGATGCACCTAAAATTATTCACAAGACATGAATAATTCCCTTATATCATGTCAATATTTAATAAGAAACATGACAAAGTGACAACTCAAAATGCCATCACAAAAAAAGTCAATCTAATTCACTGGAAAAGCGACAAATGCATTTTGGAAGCAGGTCATAAACTTCATAAACACCCAACTGACATGGGCTCATATTAACTTAACAGTATTCTGCTGGAAAACACCTTACAGCCGCTTGTCATTAATGTGCTGTATTAATGACAAGTAATGTATTGACATATATTCACACACATATACATATATATTAACACACATAAAAAGAATACCGCAATCAACTCGTTGACAATTAATGATAGCTATAGCCAGTGTGTCCCCTCAATTAAACAATAGGACTGGCGGTGCTAACAGGGGAAAGAATCTATAGAAACACAAAAGACAAAAAATTCAAGAAACTCAGATATATCAAATACAAATACAATGATAGAAGTGTAAAATATAACAAAATAATTTTAATTAAAATCAAAACACATCTAACATAAATACTAAAATAACACAAACAGAAACAGACAGAGGAAGCTCCTAAATATACTATAGATTAGTGAACAAAAACTAAGGAAACTACAAAAAGCAACTAACTGAAAATGGCACCTGAGTTGATTGAAAACTTAGGGGGCAAAGCAGTGCTACTGAGAGCTGACCAGGTATACAAATATAAAGACCCCTACTTGAATCACAGGCAATAGCGGGCATTTGCTTAAATATACAAAATGGTGCAGCATAAGACAAATGTGTAAGTCTAAATATCTCCTACTGGTATATAGATTGCAAACACCACAAAGAGGAGAGCAAAGTTCTCACAGTACATAAGGCAGTCGTGATACTGTTAGCTGAGTAGAATGTCCCATTGGAAACTGAACAATGAGGTATAGTGTCCTGTATCAAAATGACCAGAAATTCAATCAAATGGGGAAAGAGTTAAAGCAATACTCAGCCACAGAGCAGATAGCAATCCTTAGTGCTGATGTAAAGATATCCTGGATCTGGGGTTAGTGCTGGTTCAGCATAAGGTAGCGTCCTTAGAAATGTAAATATCCATGGTAAAATGAGGAGTTCTCCGTCTGACCCACTCTACGCATTTCGTCCTTCAGGTTTTCTTCCTGGAGTGGTAAAGTATTGTTGAAAAGCTGAGATATTTAAGAAAGATGCTGATGATGTCATTTCACGCCAAAATTTTCCAAGTCAATCAGATGCTGCAGTTAATATTACATGGTGTTGACGTTCTTCTCAAGGATGTCTTCTTTCTACCCCCTTTGTATCTAAAGCTCTCTCTCCCGCCTTAAACCTTTCTCACTTTCTGCCCCACACCTCTGGAATGCCCTTCCCCTCAATACCCGACTAGCCCCCTTGCTATCCACCTTTAAGACCCACCTTAAGACACATCTGCTTAAAGAAGCATATGAGTAGCACTGGATAATCATGGACACATGACACATAAAGCTTGGCCCCCTGCAGACGCACTTACTAGTATTCCCTCCTACCGTCTCTGTACGTTCTCCCTACCTACCAATTAGATTGTAAGCTCCTCGGAGCAGGGACTCCTTCCTTAATGTTACTTTTACAGTATGTCTGAAGCACTTATTCCCATGATCTGTTATTTATATTATTTGTTATTTATATGACATGTATTACTACTGTGAAGCGCTATGTACATTTATGGCGCTATATAAATAAAGATATACAATGACGATGAACTGTTTATTGCAAGCAGCTGATGCGTCATCCATATACTGTAGGGCTGATGCAGACAGAATCCCTGAATCACACACAGACGTGAATCTTGGTTGCCAGCGATCGAACATGCATGCATGGATGTGTTACCCGTAGCAAAGGCAGTGAGAACAATAGCGGACATTAAAGAAGTATGCTATACAGCAGTAGATTGCTCGGGATCAAAAAGATAGATGTGTATCAAGATAGCCGATATCATACTTTCACCATCATGCACAATAATGAAAAGTTCAGTCCGCGCTCTGGCTCTTTAAACTTGGAGTGTTGGTCCCTCTCAGTTCTCTTGCTGCTTCTGTGTTTATGAGGTGTCTCCCCCACCTCCAAATGTGGTCTCCACCGGAACCCCGATGGTGATACCAATATCAGCAAAACAAGAAAAAACACAAAAGCGCACCAAGATGAGAGATAGATATTGTATTAGCAACAAATAATAAAATTAGTAACTTACATATAAAATTTCTTTAATAATCCCCGATTCTGGTGTCTATCACAGGAGTAGGGCATCACATAGGAAGTATGAAGGGTAATCTCAGTTCTGAGAGATCAGACCCGCGCGCTGGGGCTGTCTCTGTTCACTCTCCTGTCCTCCACATGTGGTAGCGTGGTGCAGGTTGTAGCGCGCATGCGCAGGAACCGGGGCCTTCAATAGGTGTCCTTAGGATGCCTGTCCGTTTTTGATAGCATAGAAACGATCGGAAATAAGCAGGAACGGTACACTTGAGTGTGTACTGGTGGTGTATAGTAAAAACGGCAGCCACAACAGTCGCATCCTAAGGACACCTATTGAAGGCCCCGGTTCCTGCGCATGCGCGCTACACTCCGCACCACGCTACCACACGTGGAGGACAGGAGAGTGAACAGAGACAGCCCCAGCGCGCGGGTCTGATCTCTCAGAACTGAGATTATCCTTCATACTTCCTATGTGATGCCCTACTCCTGTGATAGACACCAGAATCGGGGATTATTAAAGAAATTTTATATGTAAGTTACTAATTTTATTATTTGTTGCTAATACAATATCTATCTCTCATCTTGGTGCGCTTTTGTGTTTTTTCTTGTCATGCACAATAATGTTGGCAAAATACTTGATGATAAGATGTGATGTACCCAGCATAAGATGAATCACAAAGAAACATACAGCCAGTACAGAAACAGGCAGGTCTTGCAATACGTGTATAAGATCAGTCACATCAGCCAACTACCTGATGTCTCACCAAATGGACCGCTCATAACTGGCTCAAAGCAACTGTAGTTACAGTACTTGTATGGAAAATAAACCACCAAAAGAATTGTGTCAGCACAAGTACAGTGTGTGGACTGTTTACTGACCTAGCCTACAGGGCAGCTCCATCACAGGAGTATACAGAGGGAATGTGCACATGCTTGCTTCATTAATGTAAAAAATATATATACTGTAAGCAATTTGCGGACAGTTTTGTCCTCTCTTTTGTGTCTAGATTGTAATTTTTTAACCAAATGCAAGATAGGTTTAACTTTACAAAAGACTTTATAGTGAAAGAATGGTTCCTTGGATGAAGAACAATTTTCTGTTGGGAAAATTATTGGGGGTCACAAGAAGTGTTTGCTACTCAAATGTAAAGGCTCCTCTCTTTTTTGTGCTACTTTTTTTTTACGGGCCATCCCGGGTTGGGGAGCTCGCCTCACAGGCAAAATCTCGCTCAGGGCGTTTGGAAACGTGCAAGGGGGCAGCAATTGTGTTAAAATGACGCTGTGGTGTTCCAAGGCTGATCAGTTAGGAAAAGGACGCGTTATCCTAGACCCTGTACATCAGAGTGGAATCTGTACAGTGCGTTTAGTGTTGCTATCAGAGGGTGGTTATTTGATCCATCAGGGTTTTCACTGTCCCGTTTCCAATTTGTGGGTGTCCTTAAAAATGCTTTGATAGGGCAGGCATCGACCCTAAATGTTTTGGCACCCATTAATTTTGCCTTGGGCTAAGTTGCGTTCTGCTCGATACAAATTGTATGTATGCCCTGTGTAGAGGGGCAATACTTTAAGTATTCTTTAAGTAGACTGTTTTTTTTTAGCTTCAAGGATCAAACAGTTCTGGAACATAGGGGGTTCATTAGTCTTCTGGACTGGTCGCTGAGCACAAGAGCGACTATACGGCCTCAGATTGCACGCAGACCAGGCATACTGTGCTCTTACTGCGCCAAGAGAAAAAGCTAAATTATAATGAGGTCCATGTATAAAAGTCTCCCGAATGTAAAACTGGTGCAAGCAAACTGTACAAAACATTCCCATTGAAACCACTGGGAATTTATTTTTTGATAACGCTAATTCAATATTTTTGCCCCAAGTTTGCAGTCAGAAGACTTTCATAAATTACCCACTATTTGTTTTGTTAGTGTAGCCCCCTTTCCCAGTGACTAAGGGAAACTACCCATGCTGCCATTGCCGCTGGGAGCCTGAGGTGGTCTCGCTTCTCTGATTGCAGCGCCTCCACCTGAGAGGGATCCTAGCGCAGTAGGTTAACCCCTCACAGTAACCAATATAGTCTTTAAATACACAAACAGGGATATAAGCAGTATTTACTGAACACATACACAACGCATACATAACAGAACGTACTGTATAATACAATCACACAATGTTGTACCCACACCGTAACACCACCCTAGTGGAGCCCCCCAAAGTACTGAGGTGGCATGGGCAACTAACCACCCCAGTATTCACAGAGCCAGGCCCACCCAAAGAGTGTGTGGAGTAGCGGTACCCACTGTGTATGGCCGTTGGTGCACTTCAGATACCTTCCTGGTCTTAGGCCAGACCAGGCCGACTTGGGTGATGGATCCACCAAACAGCATTGTGGTCCCACGCTGCGGTTTGCTGGATCCTCTCCCACCCTCGTCCTCAGGTGTCAGCCTTTGGAGGGAGCTCCCGCTGGAGTGTGTCCCTTTAAATGTCTATCAGAATACCTGTGGTCAGGGGCGCGTGGCGTCCGTCACTGTTGCACTATCAATAATCAATAAACAACACTAATGTGCTAATGGGAAAGAGTCCCCATCTGGGGCCTTCCTTACCACACAACAAGCAAAATGGTGGAAAGGGTCTAGTTTGGACCTGAGGGATATCTGGCCTAGTCCAGTGGAGCACATCTCCCTGGACCTTATCTCACCCCTTGCTGTCCTGCTCCTGACTGGCGTGGCCCCTGGTTGACGCCAAACCTAAGGCTTTACTGCCGTGGATCCTGCAGCCCTATTGACTGTGTTGCCCCACCTGATCAACAGCCCCTGTGGCTGATGGGATGTGTAGTCCCTTGCGGAGCCTGTAATGGCCACTGCACACTATCACCACTGTGCATGCACGAGGATCATATTGCGCATGCACATTCACAATGGCGGTCCCCGCTTGCCGGGTATGCAACAGAGCTCCGGCGCTCCCACTAACAGCTCACAGCCTCTAACGGCGTGGCTCCATGCACTAGCCGGGTCCGCCCGCAGCTCCGGCGGCACACGTGCGCCTCTGCAGTCATCCCCATCCCGAGCACCAGAAGGTAAAAGGGGAACCTGGCTACATCAGTTACTGTATACGTATGGAGTTTTTTTATTTAAACAAGGAAGGAAAAGCAGTTTAGCTATAGTTTTCAGCTGCCCTCCTTTGCACTACACTGACCCTGAACCTGTTAAAAGAAAGAACTTGAAAATAGTAAAAATTGCTGGAAATTTTGAGTTGCTATTAAACATCAGACCAAAGAAAAACTACTGCACAGCTAAGGGAGTAATTCATTTCTGGTCTCAGTATGAAAGCTGAACTTTCAGAATATGAGGAAGATATTGAAGGTTTGAAATCATCAGCACTCAATTCCAATCTAAAATGGGATGACCGCAGGACAGACATTGCAGTTACAGTATATACAGTATGACCGGTGTTTAAAAAAGAAAATGTTGGACGATGTTGGCTAAGCTGTGGGGCATGGTTTAAAATAAGCACGGAGGCACAGTTAACCCAAATAATTGGGACAGAGTTTAACATAAACATTGTGGCACAGTTTAACCTAGTGCTGTTTTAAAGCTGCAATATTAAAAAAAAAATCTTTTTAAAAATGAAAGTATACGGACAGATTCACTAAGCTCCTATAAGGCTAAGGCTCCGCTCCCTCAGTCAGTGCGCCCAACTGCAGACAGGCGGCGCGCTGACAGGCAATTGACCGCTACTTGTGGTCTGTAGGGAGCGGGAGATACAAATTTTCTGCCTCTCGCGCATCACCGCTCCCTCCTCCCGAGCCAGCCAAAAGTTAACAAAAAAACCCAAGACACACACCCGCAGCTCCTTCCCTGCTCCCCTCCACTCACACACACAAGCAAATACACACAGCGGGGGGGGGGGGGGAATTGGAGCAAGGGGGGAAATCGGAACGGGGATCGGGCAGAGGGGGGAAATCGGAATGGGGGGGGATCTAATCGGGCAGAGGGGGGAAATCGGAATGGGGGGCAGGGGGAGCAGAGGGGGAACTCGGATTGGCTCCCTTGCGTGTCACGTGACGCGACACCAGCCGAAACCACAAGCTCCTTGTAGCTCCGGCTGGCTGATGCTTCACAGCACGCAGTCAGCCACGCCGGAAGGAGCCAGTGGGGACCTCCAGAACGGAGGCAAGCAGCTGGTGGCCCGCGGCCGCGCGCCTCGGGCCGCAGCGGGACCAAGGCCTAAGTGGTATTGCAGCTCTATGACACACTAACTTCTATTCAAATTAATGTCAGTTAACATAGGATTGTGATGCAATACCTTTTATCAACGATTAATGCATCCTGGCTATACTATAAATGCCACAATACTCACGAATGGAAAGGAAAAAAGTAGAATAAATGTAAAGCCATAGCAATAAATATTCTGATAGAGTCAGTGATAGTGGTGCTAGGAATCAGCTGGTTTAGCTCACACTGCTTGAGCTGATGCCCAGAGTAGCAGAGGTACTGGGCGTTGGGGTAGACAGGACAATTTACATGGGTACTGTGGTTGGCAGGGGGTTACATAGTTTCCTAGTCTCCATCTAAAACCATAGACGATCAGAATCCGACCACTCAGAGTATGGATTCTACGTACTGGCCAATTACAGAGCAAGGGTTTGCCAGTAATGAACCAATCCGGGCCCTAGGCGGGGACTGTGCTCTAAGAGCCCACAGGGGCATGCTTAAAGGGAGTGGAAAATTCAAACCAACCAATGGGAATCGTGCCAACGCGGCTAAGACACAGCAATGGTTCTCAACCCAGAAAATCAGCATCTCAGATTTTGACAAGTTCTCTAACTTCTGACAATTCCAAAGAAAAAAGGCATATTAAAAAAACAGACCATTACAAATAAAAAAAAAAAAACGCATTGTACACATTAAGCCATTGATTGTCCCCATGGCTACTTAGGCCCTCTCAATGGGGACCTATATTGCCACATTGGCGATTGATGGTGACCTGTAAAAATGTTAGGTTTCTTACCCCACCAGGGGGGGTGGCCATTCTCATGTTCAGGGCTGAAGCCCACCTGGAAGAAATCCAATAAAAGGGCCAATGCCCAATCATAAATAAAATAAATCCAAGGCCCGTTCACAACAAAAAATGTAAATTAGAAAAAAATAAATTCTCCAGGCCCTATGGCCACCATAAAAATTCACACATAAAACCATAAAAAAATAATCTTGGCCCAATGACCTCTTTATAATCCAATTACATCCTTGCTTTCCGACTTTGGATCCTCAATTTACCATGAAGCCCTCAATCCTCTGTTGATTGGAGAGTGTTCTTCTGTAAGTATTTATTTTCTTGTATCTTCTTTTCTTCTTTAAAGCTTTCTTGTATCTTCTTCTTGAACCTTTAGCCACCGGATGTGACCACATCTGTAACTTCTTGTGTTCTGCAAGGGCCCAGACTTTTAATCGTGGCCTGGGCCTTTACAGAACACGCATAATGAAGTAACACAAATCCATCAGGTTGGTTTATGTACCATGTGATTCACACTCTTTTGGATGCTATCATTGATTTTGATTATCAAAACCTACTGAATGATATCATCTTAAAGGGAGGGACTCCCATCAAAATTCAAGCCATCTGATTGGTTGAATTTCCATGTTATTACTTCCCCTTAACATTATATCAGTAATTTTGTCAACCAAACCAAAATTAGTGATAAGGGTAGTGTCCCCAGGAAGGATAATAACTCTGTTTTAATAAAGTTTGATGTATCTTGGCTAAAATGTAATCTTTTAAGTAGTATATTACAACATAGAGAGCCAATGTTGCACTTGTGTAGCTTGTGTCTTTTTCATGGGTACTTTTAGTGCCTTTAAAAGCCTATTCCTATTTCTCCTAGCTTTACAAAACTGACATGCGTCTTCTTCATATGTTTTTGAAATACCTACTGTATACACTCTATCATTATAACTTTTGAAAAACTTCTCTTAATTATCTACTGTATATCACAACCAGGAACAAATTCACTCTTTTTCATACACTATGTGACTATATGAAGTTTGCACCGCAAACAATAATAGCAAATTCACATTCTCTTAGCCTTTTAACCCATTCCCCCTGTTTTTCTCATTTTCACTCTCTTCCCATAACATTGCAAGATCTTATATACAAGGATTTCCTTTCTTACCCATTGTATGTGCATATAAGTTGGCAAGTGGGTCTTTGGTAGGAGTAACATTATGGTATGGTAGCTACAGACACTATGGGAATGAGTAGGAGAGGCTAAATGTGATAATAAAATAATGTGTCAGATGTAAGTGATGATAAAGATCATTGTTAAAGAATGTGAAAATACAGATTCAATCACAAGTAAAGACAATACTTCAAGCAATAATAACATCAAACTTTTATAGTCATTATTTAATAAACAGAAACCACACATCATCATCATCATGGAGATTGCTGTTACAGATGCAGCGGACGTTATTCAAACAAATCACGAAGCCGTTTTCGTGTGCGCTGCTGTATTCCACGCGGCATTAACGCGGCCAATTGCCCCAGGCACACGTGTTTATCGCAGTTGCTTTGTTTGAATTTCATGGATTCTGTTTCTTTGTGTGTAATAAAAGGAATGAATTGTAATGTGTACAGTACTGTGCTACTGTGCTACAGTGTCAATTTCATGTTTTTAAAAACCAGAACACTAAAATGCCATTTTCTGCACTCGCCTGCACTCGCGCCTTAAGGCGGTACGGTTGGAAGAAATCACGCGCCATGACATGGGTATTCCAATGTATAAATCGTGTGAAGTGTTCGATTAAAGGCCGCTGCATCTGTACATTCCTCCTCATCAGCAGCACTCTCTTTTACACAGACCTCATAATCACTAGTACCATTCACCAGTCATGGTTCTTGTTGTGCTGATGATGATCAAGGGCCAGCACAACAACATCGATGACCACGATTAGATACATAATAACCACCAGTTACGTCTCTTGTTCGCTGCACTTTCAATGCAAGAGCTATTGAGTGGTTTTCTTTTGAAAAGGATCAGATTGCAGCTACATGCAGCTTGTGTTGAACAGTTGTGAAAAGGGGTAGCCAGGTACCCATCTTGGCACCTCTGCATTGGGAGGTCACATGACCCACCACTGTCATACAAAGTGACAGGCAAACTTAGATAGTCAGGGTAAGAAAAGGGGGGTTGCAGTCAGACAACACAGTGTCATGTCACAGCAGGCGGAGATTGAGACAATAGGTCAGTGTAACAACTGCAGACACAAACACCACCAACATAATCACTATTGTCTCATGGTGGTATTTGTGATGATGATGGATGAGGATGATGATGGAATATGTCCCTTTGTTGGATAATTATCAAAGGTAATAGATTGGAACACATGATCTCCACACCCCTCATGCAACCATGTATTATGAAACAAAAGAAAAAAGAGTTAAACAAAACATGATACTGCTTTTATAATTAAAAAAGATTCAGGGGTAACCTGATTCCATTAGACTCACATTTAGAAAAAAGTGAAACAGCGTTTTAGGAACAGTGGCTTTTGAACGCACAACAGTCCTCACCACACCACTCCGACACCAGCCCGATTACTCTGCTACTTCTGCATCACATGCCATTCTCACGATATTACGGCTCTCCTGATCTAAGGATGATGGTAAGTCTGTGTCAGGAATCGGCGTTCTCCGCGCACCCCACACAGAGCACTCTCTCCCCTCAGGGAGTCCCTGGACGCACAACACAATCCTGCCTTACCGGCCTCCGCGGCTCCCCGCCCCTGCTGCCGTCGCGGGATCACTCCACTTGGTGATTCCTCTGCTCAGTGCCAGGGCGCGCCCACGCCCTCCCGCGCACACACCTGCACCACCCCCTGGCGCGGTCCACGTGCGTACACGCGTTACGGAGCGCGCTCACTCTGCACACTCTTCTTCCTGTTCCCCGGACCTCAGGCTCCGCCCCCGCACGGGCATACTCAAGTTACCATCAAGACTCACCTGGCCTGTTATGCCTGCACCAATCTGCAGTGTCTCCCTGTAGCCATTCCTGTCCCTCCTCTGTTTCCGATTGGACCTTCCTGCTTTATCTAGCTCCTCTCTGCTCTCAGTCTTTGCTTGACATAGTCTCTGTATGGAAGTACTTCAGGATTCTCTTAGTGTCTTCACAGGTTCTGATGCGGCTTGTACGACTACCCCCTCTGGCTCTCGATCTCGGCACTCCTTGGACAACGCTCAGTCTGGTACCCCTCGAACACGGCTTGGACTACATCCTATCTCCGCTCTCCACTCCCTGGCCTCGGCAAGGCATTCTTCACTCTATCTCTACAACCGGTACCTGCAAGTATTGTCTGCATAACTACACCTGGCCTGACAACACTTTATACCACACTCCGGACACGCTCCCTTTGCTGCGGGTGCGTGTATTACCACTTCCCCCTTCAGCTCAGGGGACGGGTCTGGTCTGCGGGCAGCACCGGCGTAAAAGTCTGCAAGTGCTTGCACAGCCAGAAAACACTTGATGGACCAACACCTCCCAATGTTAGAGGCCCCTAGGAAATTCAACTTGTATGTTATTTTCAAAACAATTAATAGCCAAACATTTGCTATTATCAGGGTTAGATTTGTGTAGGCAAGGCAATTAGATTATTAAATTATCTACACAAGGATATTTTCTAAATTGAAACTTCAAATTATCATAATAGGTGACATTTAGGGATTCTTGAAAAAAGAAAAACATGAAAAGTAGTGTTCAATTACAAGTAAGTGATGTATGCTTATTTATTGTTTATGTTTAAAATGGAATGATGTCATGGTGTACATGGAAATAAATGGGAAAATGTTATTTGGAAAAGCATAAATTGTAAGGAATCCGCTCCACGGTTTACTGGTTACCTTACCTTGCAGACCGGTGCAGTCCTGGAACAGCTTTCCTGAGGTTTGCTGCAGCCTGGATTCACTCAAAGCAATACACACTCCCTCTGGTATCTACTGCAGCTGTGCAGCCTTTCATTGCAAACTATACTTGCATTGACTCATTAGGGGCAGGACCTTCACACCCCCGCTGGGGATTGGCCCGCTGGCCTTTAAGTATTGCTTGCCCATAATGCTCCTTGCCGAGCATAGTCCTTACTGGATGTCAACTGTTTTGCCACAAGCTCTCGCTTGTTCCCCTTTGCTGATACCAGGTCACGCCCTGCGTCCTTCAGCTTCCTTCAAGCCGTTTGTTCTCCAATGCTGATTCCAGGTTACGTCCTGCATCCTTCAGCTCCCTTCAAGCCGCTTGTTCCCTTATGCTGATACGGAGGTATTCCCTGCGTCCTTCAGCTTCTGTTCCCCTGTGCTGAAGCAGAGGTTTCGTCCCTGCGTCCTTCAGCCTCCTGGATTCCTGCACTAAAGTAGAGGTTCGTCCCTGCGTTCTGCAGTCTCCTGGATTCCTGCACTGAAGCGGAGGTTTCCCTGTATCTACAGCTTCCTGGTTCCTGGGGCCTACTCTTTCCCTAATATAGAGAGGCCGTGTCCTGGTTCCTGCGCTGAAACAGTGGATTCCCTTGCCCGCTCAGGACTTTTGCGTTGTAGCACTGGTGCACCCGTGCAGCAAGACGGTGTGCTATTCTGGTCTGCCTACCATCTCCTGTGACCAGCACCATGGGCCATGGTCGTCGCTCGCGCAAAGGCCAACCCCGCGCTCCTAAGCTGAAGCGGGTCTCTCCTATCTCCTTATTTCCGAACTCCTGCATGGACAATGTTTATCCTGACGTCTCCTGTTCTGACCCTGGCTTGTACAACGACGACGCTGTCTTCTCCAATCCTGATCCTGCGACATATGACTACGAACTGTGCAATCCGGATCAGCCTGCGCGGTCTCAGGTCGGTGCTTTTACAACCCCACCTCAGCCTCGCGGTCCAACCCTGGTTTGTGGCGAGCAGAACCCTGACATAAATACAGCAGAGAGAATAATTTGTGTAATATGTTTTAGGGAGGCAATTACATAAAAAAAAGAGTAATTTATTTGTGGGTGAGCATTCCACATTAAATGTAATCCTATGTACTTCAGTTCATATTGGTCAATGATAATTAGACTTTTAGCTAAGAAATATTTAGCAGCTTCATCTTGCAGTAGAGTACAGTGAAAGCTTTAAGACTGATGGTTAGACTTAACATAATGAAGCTCACACACAAAGATAAGGCTGATTTCTCCTATTGTGCCCTATTGGCATGCCTTCATGATGGTGAAGGTGTAGCTTTTAATTACAATTAATCTATACTGGAGAACATTGCCTGTCTATGTCCCACTTATTACATACATGCTTTTAATGGGGTTATTCAGGCTATTATCTGGTGAGACAATCAAACAGGCATTATGTGTGAATAGTCATGGTAAAACAAGTGACTTAATATAAAGTGGCGCACTGTAGATTATGTTAACCTAGGTAGGCCAAGTAAGAAAATTCAAAATATACAGTATATGGTTGTTGTTGTTCAGTGGCCTTCTAGATATTGTATCTCTTAAAGGGTCAATTCCTCTCTCCCATTTAAACAAAAAATGATTGCAGTCATTCCTTGTCTTTATGACAATGCAATTATATAAGCTGCTAATCGATTAGTTCTCCCGTTAATGATAGGTGAAGATCCTGCTCCCCAGGGGACACAATATGTCTAGAGAGACTGTGTGGGGTACCCCCGCTTCAGCTTGAACTGAGTATAGGGTGGAAGTGCTCAGGGGTAGGTGATGAACGATGAACAATTAAGTGAGAAACAGGAACCCAATTTGAGCACTCGTCCTGCTTGCTGGATGATTAATGGTAGTATATTGATGAATAGGACGTAGATAATAAAATATAGGGCTTTAAAATGACATTGAGCTACATTGTTGCTAACTCCTCCATGAGTGCTCAGGAGTTACTAGTACATCTACTACTTGGTTTCAACTATGGCACAATATATGTGCAGTCAGTGTATGCAGTGATCTGTACTTAGATCTCTGTTCACATGTATTTGTACTGCTATCCATTTACTGATTAAGGTTATTTACCTCGGTAGCTCACCTAGATTCTCTACACACAGGATAGGTGCTCAGAGAACTACACTTACCTCTGTCATTTTCCACAGTCCATAGGTATACTCCACTGTGGTCATAGCTCCACTTTCCCCCTCCCCCTTCCCTTCCTTGATATCCCTAGCCACTAGGGGATCATTAGTGTAGTTGGCTTATACATTGCTATACCCTATCCCATACTTTGTGATCCGGAGTCTCGCTTGTGTATTCCTCCGGGGATCATTTGTGCGTCTATCTATGTTATTTTAATGCCCTATATTTTATTATCTACTGTACATCTTATTTAAGATTATTATTAATATTACCATAAATCATCCAGCAAGAAGGACGAGTGCTCAAACTGGGTTCTTGTTTTTCACTTTATCGTTCATCACGCAATATGCCTGCCTATTTCAAAAGATGAAGTGGTGTACAGTAGCTTCCTAAACAGTTGCTATAGCAACCCAAGTAAACCCAGTACATAAAAAAATGCATAAACAGTAAGATTACAAAAAATGCACTAAGCATGATTTAATACTATAAAAAAAAGAACACTATAGGATTTTGAATTAAATTCTGATTTAAAGCAGAACAGCTTTGCCTATCTCTGGGAGGGGCCTGGTTTCCCTTGTGCTCTGGTATGAGTAGGCAAGAAAGATCATTGCTGGAAGCCAATGAATGAGGAGTGCATTGCTATGACATGTAGCATTCACGTTGTTTGTTGGCTAAGGCCTTATCATCATGAAGATGCAATAGAACTGGTGGTCAAATTAGGAAAGACCATGGTAGTGTGCTGCAATGTTGAAGGGAGGGATGAGGAGAATTGAGTCCAAATTATAATATATACTTATTGCAAACAAGCTAAAGCAAGCGTAAAAAGGTCCTCAACCCCATGCATATGCTGTAAAAATTTAGGTTCAGTCTATGGCCCTTATTCTGTATGGTGCGATAGTACAAGATCAACGCTATCACATGAAAAGCCCCAAGCTATCTCAACTTACAGAACAGGACCCTATATCTCACTCAGTCATAGGTTGTTGAAGATCAACAATTGAGGTTATCTCCATTCTTTCTAAATGGCAGAATCTTTGTGGCTTTATGTATTGGTATGAAGCATCAATTGTTAATAACCGTCATGTTGGTCCATAAAAGTCATCACAAACTGACAAGCATTCATATCTCAAAATGAAAACCATCCTTTGCAATAAGTCTCTGTATATTTTGTATTTTTAAATAAATATTACCCCGGGAGGAATACTGAACATTTAAAGCTATGCTATTATATTCAAATAAAGGGCTAACCTCTTTTTTCAGTATTGTAACCTTTTGTGGAGTAGTACAAGAGCACTAGGTTTTTCTGAATACAGGATTTAAAATTCCAGGTTTTTATTAGCACTTCATTTTATTCACAGCTTCCTGGTTTTATGGTCCCAAATCTATTACACGGTAGCAGGAATCAAGGAGTGATAATCTTTATGTCTTCAGAAAAGCATGATTTGTTCCCACTTGCAGCTCAGGGCCAGATAACCGTTCTTGTGTGTAACTAGCAAGTCTGTGTCATAGAGGATGGAGTATTTTGGTTGCCCTTTTCTTGGCTAATTATTTATAAGACATTAACTGAAATACATTCTAAAGATTGATTGCCAAGTGACAACACAATGCTAGAATTCCAAAAGCTTTCAGAAAATTAGCGTACTGCAAACTTAAACTGCATTCTGATATAACATATGAATATGTTATAGCCAGAAGCTTTTTGTATCTCAAAGTGCAGAGGACGGGTTTGTTCCATTCAATAAACCATGCGGATGTCCTTAAAGGTGCAGTCCTAACTGCAACTATGCATTATTCAATGTGTTTATGTGTTTTTGCAATGGAAGATATTTGTAATATTTTACACATAAAATTAGTCTTGAGAAGGTAACTAAGAAAGCACAACAATAAATATTACAGAACATACACTCCCTAGTCTAGGCGTTAGACTCAGTAGGGTATTATATCCAACAGAGAAAATTATTATGCAGCAAATCTGTAACTGATGACGGTCTGATGTTTTTCATTAGAAAATGCCCAATTTTATAATTTTTTTACAGCTGCTTTGTAAAGAGTAGATTTGCTTTCAGTATCCATCAACATTTTGAAGCACTTTCTCAATGCAGAGGTACAGTATATAGATGTTGCAGACTATATTAATCATATCATTATAACACATTGAAACAGAGTTTCCAGAGGATTCAATGGCATACAGTATAATGCATAGGCAAGATAACCTAAACCAACATGGAATAGGTGATAAAATATGACATAATAAACACTTAACAAGACATTAATGTCACGGTAGTGCTGCCCGCAGACCAGACCCGTCCCAAGACTGAGGTGTAAAGTATAATACCACGCACCCGCAGCAGATGGGCGTGTCCGGAGTGTAGTAGTAGTTGCCAGGCCAGGAGTCTTTAGTAAGGGAACCAAAGGTACTTGCCGTGTCCGGAGGTAGAAGAATCGTGGTGATTGCCGTAGCCGGGGGTCGAGGGTGCCAGAGGTCCGGGAGGTAGAGGAGCGAGCCGAGATCGAAGGGCGGAGAAAGACTGCGTCGTGAGGAGTAAGCCAGGGTCCAGAGCCAGAGAAGGAGTAGAAAACCAAGCCGGGTAAACCTGAAGTAAAAGAAGAACAAGAGCATTCACGAATACTAGCCCAACTAGCAGAAGCTATGCAGAGCAATGATCCCAGGGAGAACAAGGGTAATATACGTGGATGGACCAATCAGGGAAGGAGGCAGAGCGGGGTGTGCCGTGGAGCACCTTGTGACTGGTGCAGGCTGTGATCCTTGCCTGTGATCAGCTGTCGAGTGTGAGAGCAGGAGCGGGGCTGCAGCTGTACACGGGGGGCATGGCTAGAAGGCCGGAGGAGTGAATAAATTACTGCCGGAGGCGCGCGCTGTGTAAGATCCTCCAGCACGCGCCCCGACAAGATGGCAGACGCAAGAACCGGCGTCGGGCGAGATCGCCGAGTCCCAAACCGAGGACACGTCAGCGGGGAGTGAGGGGCGGCAGCAATGACCTCCAAGGCAGGTAAGGAGGTGTTGTGTGAGCCCTACTTCCTGACAGTATCCCCCCTCGAGTATTGGACTCTGGACAATCCTTCCAAGGCTTTAACGGATATTTCTTGTGGAAGCGTTTTTAGAGTGTAGGGGCGTGAATATGACCTCGAGGAAGCCAGGTGTGTGCCTCCGGACCGTAGCCCTTCCACTGTACGAGAAACTGGACCTTCCCCCTGGAGAGACATGAGTCCACTATAGACTGTGTTTCGTACTCCTCGTGTCCTTGAACAATCACAGGGTCAGGTCTACGAGTATAATCTGGAAAGAGAGTACTCTGTACAAAAGGCTTCAATAACGAGGTATGAAAAACGTTGGGTATGTTCATTGCTGGTGGAAGTTGTAGACGGAAGGAGACAGGGTTAATTTGTTCAAGTATGGAAAAAGGTCTCAGAAATTTAGGTGCCAATTTTGGGGTAGGAGTTTTTAGACGAATATTTTTTGCCGAAAGCCAGACCTTATCCCCTGGCTTGTATCTGGGAGAAGCTTGGTGACGTTGATCAGCCTGGAGTTTGAACCTTCCTGCAGCCTCCTGGAGAGATGACTGAACCTTGGTCCAAGAGTCCTGGAGTAAAGAGATCCGTTCGTCGGCAGCTGGCACCCCTGAGGGAGTATTGGAGATGGGAAGACGAGCAGGATGGAATCCGTAATTTATAAACAATGTGGATTCGCGGGTAGATTCGTTCTTCATGGAATTGATAGCAAACTCTGCCCAAGGCAGCAGTTCCGACCAGTTATCTTGGGTCACGTACACAAAACAACGCAGATATTGCTCTAACATCTGGTTGACTCTCTCCATTTGTCCATTTGTTTGAGGATGATATCCTGAGGATAAAGATAGTGAAATTCCGAGTCTTTTGAAGAAGGCTCGCCAGAACCTGGATACAAATTGGGAGCCCCTGTCCGAAACTATAGAAGTGGGAATCCTATGAATCCGAAAAATCTCCTTGGAAAAAATGTCCGCGAGGATGGGTGAGGTGGGTACGCCCTTGAGGGGAATAAAGTGTACCTGTTTAGAAAAGCGATCTATTACTACTAAGATGGTGTTCATCTCTTTAGATCTTGGTAACTTAACAATAAAGTCCATAGAGATATGGGACCAGGGGCGTTCCGGAATGGGTAAAGGCAAAAGTAAGCCAGAGGGTTTTTGTTGAAGGGCTCTGCTCTGAGCGCAAGTAGGGCAGGCGCTGGTGAATTCCCGGATGGTACTAGCCCTATCAGGACACCAAATGGCGCGTTGGATAAGATCCAGGGTTTTTCGGAAGCCGGGATGACCTCTAGAGCGGGCAGAATGACCCCACTCTAAGATTTTGGGACGAAATTCATGAGCAGCATACAACCTCCCTTCTTGTACCTCTAAACCATCCGGAATGTTTCTTTGAGCCCTAAGGATCTTGTCCAGAATGTTGAATGAGGCCGTAGAAATTATAAGTCCCTTGGGCAGAATAGTCTCGGGAACATCTTCGGGTCTCTCCTCTGTGAAGAACTGTCTGCGTAAAGCGTCCGCCTTTACGTTCTTGGTGCCCGGGATGTATGATAGTGTGTAGTTAAATCTGGAGAAGAAGAGTGACCAGCGAGCCGTGCAGGAGCTCAGGCAACGTGCAGTCTCAATATAAAGAAGGTTCTTATGGTCAGAAGGAATAGAAATTGGCTCTCTAGACCCCTCCAGAAGGTGTTTCCACTCCAGAAGAGCCATCTTAATAGCCAGCAGTTCTCTATTAAAGATAGAGAGCTGTCCTGCGCTCAAGCTTTTAATTCGATTTACACACAGTTATGATAAACAGAGTATCCAGTTTTTGGATCTTGATCTCTTCATTGACATAGAGTGTAAAATTCAGACTGATATCTTTAGAAAGGATAATGCCAGAACTTCCTTGTTACACGCCAAAAGCTGTCATTCCCGCCCTCTGATCAAAGGAATCCCAAGAGGGCAATTCCTGCGACTTCACAGGAATTGTTGCTCGATGGAGGACTTTGTTCGAAAGGCGGATGAGATGAAAAGAAGGTTCCTTTCAAGGGGATATAATGCCCAAGTTCTGGAGCAAGCATATGAATCGGCTCTCTCTATGGATAGAGTCTTTGATTGATATGACTTCGAGTCAATTCAGACAAAAAAATCTTGTCGAGAGTTCGGAGGTACCATACTTTGTCACTGATATAGTAATCAGGCAGGTGCCATTAGATCCATTATTCGTAAACACTGCGGCACCCTAGCCCTGGATCCGTTGATGCAGAACATGGTATCTTCAGGTCCACGGGTGGTGTTTGGTAAAGCAGCTACCATAGGAAATAAATTATCTCCGAGTATGCTTTGTCCTTTAAAGTCAAATAGGAACCCCCTTTCCCTGTTTTCTAAACTTTTAGGCTCAGACAAATGTGGATGATGCACGATTTGTCCGAATATGATTAAAACTACTCATTTTTCAGATAGAGATGGAACACGCAGGTTCAAAATTCAATCTTATATCTCATGTCAGACAGATTTTGTCATTTATCTTTTGATGTGTAAATGTAACAAACAATATGTGGGCCTTACAAGTAGACTTCTGAAGGTACGTGTTTTAGAACACTTGAGGCTCATACGAAAAAAAGATTTGTTGCATCCAGTATCTTATCATTTCAATACTTGCCCATTGGGTTCAATTGGATCACTACAGTGTGTGGGGTTGGAACATATTTCTTTACCCCAAAGAGGTGGTGACCGTATTTAAATATTACATCAGCGTGAAGCACATTGGATCTTCACGCTGAAAACATTGCAACCCAGTGGGCTAAATATTGAATGGGACCTGCGTTATTTCCTTTGATGTATTTTTTCGATTCTGTTGTGATACACCATGAGAAAATCCCCTTTTTTTAATCAATTATGGTAATATTTGAGATTTAATAGTATGTCACAGCCTGATTTATTTTCTGTTTTTTATTTATTTTTATTATTTTTTGTTTTTTCTGTTTGGGTTCCTCCCCAGTCCCCTCCCCTTCCCCCTCTTTCATCCCTCCTTCCCCCCCTCACTCCTCCCCCCCTCTCTCCTCCCCCCCTTTCCCCCCTCCTCCCCTCCCCCTCCTTCTCCCCTTTTCTAACCATAAGGATCTATTTACCCATTAATTTAATCAATTATTATTGTACTGTTTAGAATGTCATTTTTGACACTAAGAGTCAAATTAACAAGATCTTATATTAGACCTTGTCTTTATTAAGGGGGTTAAATCTATTAATGATCCTTAGAGTTATACATCTTTTGATCTGTTGCATACAGTGTTTTATATGTGTGTTCATATGATAATTAACCATAACAGAGAGTATTACTCTTGTGATATATTAGTGCAGTACATTTTCCCACATCATTATGCTAAGATAATTAGGGCTTATGTCCTTTTACTGTTTAATAATCAATGATGGGACTATGATTTAACAGCACCATGATAATCAATTGAAATAGTGGTAATACATGTGTTAACATTTTTTTAAACCCGTTTTTCGTGGGCTTTTTTTTATTATAAATGTGCAGGCTCAGACCACAGCTCCCCACTCCAAGACAAAGCGCTATTCTGAGTGTGAAACGCGTTGAGGGGGAGACTGTGGTGTAGCCTGTGTTCAACAGTGTCCTTTGTGCGTTCAATAAAGTATCTTTATTCAAACCGGAAGTGCCTCCGATCTTGTCACTGGCTGTGGCGCCGGACCTTTCTCTCTGCCAGCAGTTCTCTATTGCCCACAACCACAGGGGTGCATCTGGTCTTGCAAGGAAGATCTTTGAGAGAGCACGGCTCCTGCACCGCAATCCGATGTATCAACCTCCAGGATAAAGGGCAGACTCGTGTCAGGATGTCGAAGAATAGGGGCGGAAACGAATGTACGTTTTAAGGTTTCGAAGGCTGAGGCTGCCTCAGCAGACCAAACTGAGGGATCGACACTTTTTTTCGTGAGAGCGGTGATGGGTGCAATTATGGTAGAAAAATTCCGAATAAACTTTCGATAGTAATTCGAAAAGCCTAAAAAACGTTGAATAGCCTTGAGGGAATTGGCCTGTGGCCAGTTGAGAATGGCTTTGAGTTTCTCGGGGTCCATAGAGAAACCCTTGTCCAAGTTGATGTATCCAAGAAAGGGTGTAGAGGACAGATGAAAGAGACGGTTTTCCATTTTGGCGTACAAGTGATTGGAACGGAGACGGGAAAGGACGAGCCTGGTGTGTCGAATGTGATCCTGGAGATTGCTGGAAAAGATGAGAATATCGTCTTGGTATACGATAACAAAAGAATTGAGTACGTCTCGAAAAATGTCATTTATGAAGTCCTGAAAGACAGCTGGGGCTTTACAGAGCCCGAAGGGCATCACCAAGTATTCGTAGTGACCGCTACGTGTATTGAAGGCGGTCTTCCATTTGTCACCCTCCCAAATACGAATAAGGGTGTACGCCCCCCGGAGGTCCAATTTCGTGTAGATCTTAGCCCCCTGGAGTCTATCAAACAGTTCAGATATGAGAGGGAGGGGTTACCGGTTCTTGACTGTGATCCGGTTGAGACCCCAATAGTCGATGCATGGTCGGAGAGAGTTGTCCTTTATAACGGAAAAAAAACCGGCACTGGCGGGGGAGGATGAATGGCGTATGAAGCCCTTCTTGAGGTTTTCACGGATGTATTCGTCCATGACCGTAGTCTCCGGAACGGAGAGAGGATAGGACTTGGATCTAGGAAGTGTGGCACCAGGAATCAGGTCGATAGGCCAGTCATAGGACCTGTGGAGGGGCAAAACTTCAGCTCCAGTCTTGCAAAAGACGTCCAGGAAATCGGAGTAGGTCGATCTTGGGAGTTGACGGAACCGTAATCCCGGTGTGTTGCATGAGAGGAATGGTGCTAGAGATGAGTAACTCCTTCGGTTTTGGGGCCCATTGTATAGGAGTGCGCGCCTCCAGTCAATACGTTGATTGGGCTGCTGGAGCCAGGGTAGGCCAATGGTTACCTGGGTCCCGGGGGAATGAATCACATCCAATGTAAGGGTTTCAGTGTGGCCATTGGTGGAAGATAAGGTGAGGGGAATCGTCTCGAGGGAAATGAAGGCTGGGTTCAAGGGTTGACCGTCGATTCCCTTCTAGTCCGATGGGTACTCTCTTCCTAATGAGTGGAATATTATTAAGCTTCGTGAATTCCTTATCCACAAAGTTCCCACCTGCTCCGGAATCAACAAAGGCGGCCGCAGAGGCGCGAAATGAGGGCCCGAAAGAGTGACCGGAATGAAAAGCTTTTTGGGGAGCTTGTCACTGAAAAGAGGGCAAGGAGAAATGGCACCCAGGGAGAGCCCCTTTATACACACTGGGTGGAGTCATTTCCCGAACACAGGGGACAATTCCGAATCAGGTGTCCAGTGGATCCGCAATAGAAGCACAGCCCACGGTCCCTTTGGAGTTGTTGTATAGGTGGGCGGGTCTGTTGAGTCCCCAGTATCATGGGCTCCGGAGGTTCCAGGGCTGGGAAACGGGACGACAGATCTTGGAACTGAAAAAACCTAGGAAAGGGGGCGACCAAAAGGCACAAAATGAGGACGTTGGCGTTCGGAGCTCGTTCCTGGAGGCGCTAATCCATCCGAATAGCCTGAGCAATCAATTCCTCCAACGCTCTTGGCCTGGGATGAGCGTAGAGTTCGTCCTTTACTGTATCCGGTAACCCCTGCTAGAAGACGGCGATGAGTGCCTCCTGGTTCCAACGAGTCTCAGCTTCTAGGGTCCAGAATTCCAGAGCATATCTGGCCACGGAACAGTGCCCCTGTGACAAAAGAAGAAGGGAAGAAGAGGCCGCATCCTGATGTGCAGGAGTGTCAAACACCTGCTGAAACTCCTGACGAAAGAGAGCATAGTCTTGGGTTATCTCTGGCCGCAATTCCCAAATCAGAGAAGCCCACGCCAGGGCGCCACCAGTCAAGAGGGAGTACACATACGCCACTTTCTTACTTCCCGTGGTGAACTGAAGCGCCATCTTGAATTGGAACTCACACTGGTTTAGGAATCTGCGGCAGGCCTGCGGATCGCCAGCGTAGGGTTTCGGTGCGGTATCTTGGTCTCGGGTGTGGCTGCGCCAAGAGATCCTAGCTGAGACGGGGAGGAAACGCCAGGTGGTGCACCCTGGAGAGAAATGTTGGTTAGCCGTTGAGCTAGGTCAGAGATCTGGGTGGACATGGTTTGGTTCTGTACCACCAGGGCCGAGAGAATTTGGTCTAAGGTAGGTTCATCAGTCTCGATCTGGTCTGCGTCGGTTGGGCTCTGCATAATGTCACGGTAGTGCTGCCCGCAGACCAGACCCATCCCAAGACTGAGGTGGAAAGTATAATACCACGCACCCGCAGCAGAGGGGCGTGGCCAGAGTGTGCTAGTAGTTGCCAGGCCAGGAGTCTTTAGTAAGGGAACCAAAGGTACTTGCAGTGTCCAGAGGTAGAAGAATCGTGGTGATTGCCGTAGCCGGGGGTCGAGGGTGCCAGAGGTCCGGGAGGTAGAGGAGCGAGCCGAGATCGAAGGGCGGAGAAAGACTGCGTCGTGAGGAGTAAGCCGGGGTCCAGAGCCAGAGGAGGAGTAGAAAGCCAAGCCGGGTCAAACCTGAAGAATACGAGAACAAGAGCACACACGAATACTAGCCCAACTTGCAGAAGCTATGCAGAGCAATGATCCCCAGGGAGAACAGGGGTAATATACATGGAGGGACCAATCAGGGAAGGAGGCAGAGCGGGGGGGTGCCATGGAGCGCCTTGTGACTGGTGCAGGCTGTGATCCTTGCCTGTGATCAGCTGTGGAGTTTGGGAGCAGGAGCGGGGCTGCAGCTGTACACGGGGGGCATGGCTAGAAGGCTGGAGGAGTGAATAAATTACTGCCGGAGGTGCGCGCTGTTTAAGATCCTCCTGCGTGCGCCCCGACAAGATGGCGGACGCAAGAACCGGCGTCGGGTGAGATCGCCAAGTCTCACGCCGAGGACACGTCAGCGGGGAGCGAGGGGCGGCAGCAACGACCTCCGAGGCAGGTAAGGAGGTGTTGTGTGAGCCCTGCATCCTGACAATTAAGCTCTAAGTTGCCCAAGTGATTAGCTCATAATAGATTCACATGATTAATTGATCACTAAGGGCTCTAATGAGTAAAAAAAAATAACTAAAATTACACTACCTACCCCCTTAGCTATCTAAGTGGCTAACAAGGGGTTAACCCCCACCACCAACCCCCCAAGGGGCCTTACCACCCTCCCTTGAGCAATGGCACACATACCCCCTACTCCCCCCCCCCCCCGAAAAATCATTACCCCCTTGTAGAGTAATGGCCAATAGCATTATAACCAGTGTTCGACAAACCTATACATTTGCTCGCCCCGGGCGAGTGGATTTAACCCCCGGGCGAGTAAATATTGGCCCAAGCAGAACACGTTTGGTACTTGGTGGCGAGTAGATTTTTTTGTGTGGCGAGTAGATTTTTTGGTGATTTGTCAACCACTGATTATAACTACAGTAAATTTGGCTAATAGTGCTTTTGGCCACTATAAGGACAATAAATAAGTAAATAATACATACAAAATAAATATCCTCACATTAACAATACTTTATAAGCATTATTTAACATAGCATTTTAAAAATAACCCCATTGAGTGTCATTGTGGCCACCTAGGTCGGAGCCTCTGGGAACTAATCCAAAAACCATGCTGATGCCGGACTATGAAGAAAACATCAAATGAATCCAAATATCCGATAACCACAAAAAAAGAAAAATGTTAAAACAATAAAATAAATTTAAAAGTAGTGGTGCTCTTTACCCCCAGTACCATAATATTTCAACCACTGGGTACCCACATGTGATTACTACAGTACTAAAGTAATTACATGACCTTGATCCACGGCTTGATGTCAAATGCCCTCCTCTTCCTTTTTAATTGTGACAGTGGGTCAGCGCCCTTGCAATTTTCACTGAGGGACATGTCATATAAGACCACTGAAGTTCACAGAGTTACTGAAGATGTTTATTTGCATTTTGTGTACAGTAAATCCTGCATCTTACATCTAGAGATAATAAAACATATCACATTATAATGCAGAATTTCCAACAGAACTTAGTGGTGGTGCAGAATATCATAACATATCCTATTATATTACACCAGAGGGGAACATGAAGCCTTCTACATCTGTACATTTTTAACATTTTGTGGCTAAACCATTTTGCTGCCAGAAAGACCTGAATCTTAATAAGCAATGCATTGTAGGTCCATCTGGCAGCGAAAGGATTTAAGGAGCACATGCATCAAGTGAGTATAGATTATCGCTGTTCCGGTGTTAACTCCCTTTCAAGTCAATGGAAGTTAATGCCGGAACGGGTGCGATAACCCTTTCTGGCATTTGATGTACATTATGTGCCCCTAGGAGAGGTAGGTCTGCCTTTAACCCATTTGTGGGTAGTGGGACCTGCATCACATTGTTTTTCCTGAAGCCCCTCTGGCACAAAAAGGCATACAATTCAACTGGGGTTTTTACAGTGTGAGGTGATTTTAGGAGTGAGTTAACAATACACACTAACAGGTTTATGCCTAAAGAACAAGAGGTTGGCCTTCTGATTAGATTTCATTTAATGATTTTTGCAGCAAATTTGAAATACAATTTCATGATGCTTGCCACTAGCAAACATCAATCTTATTTTGTGGATTTTGCCAGTGGGTGAATCATAGTATATATAGAAATTGCATATATATTACATATGGGGTGTATTGTAATAAATGGAAAGACACTGTCGTAAAGTCTTTATGGTTATGTTTGCTGTCTAATGTAATGTTTCAGAGCTGAGTAATATTTCTCTTAAGGTATTAACATTAAACTGGCAAGGAAATGCTAAAAGAAGGAAATTCAGAAAAAAATGTAAAGATGTACACAACACATTCAAGATTGTTATTTTCATTGTGTTATAAGTCAAACAGTAGTAAAAAAACATAAAATAAAAAATAGATTAACATTATTATTTTCATGTCACTATGCTAAAAGTCGATATTATAGTATATTCAAACAGTAACATATAAAGGCATTTGTATTTCACTAGTGTAACACATGTTCCCCCCCCCCCCCCCTTAGACTTAGTACAGGACATCCCATCCCACAAGGCCTATCATAGCTAGCTGCAGTCCTTTGTGGAAAATACTCTTCCCTCCCCTGAAGAACTGCAGCCTCATGCAGGAGTATAATAAAGAGCATCTGGGTCTTCATTCAGCAATTACAGCATACACTGCATACATGACAGCCTACATGCTCTTTCTTGGGTCCCTGGACTCAAGCCCCAGGGCTTGAGGCCCCAAAGGTCTATCCCTGACTCCCATATCCCCTGGTGGAATATGAGGTAGCTGTTCCCACTCCCCGAGGGAGGGGAAGGAAGGTGAACCAGAGCCCTGGATCCACACTTCCACACTGCCTAAATTTGGATCTGCAGCCCCTTTTGTACCAAGGGGATGGTCCTAGGTCTGAGCCCCTGATAGGGCAGTGCCCAGGCCTTAGGCTCACCCCCTGCCACTCAAAAGAGTTGTTTACTGCTGCAGGAACAAGAGCATAGATTTAAGCCTAACACTGCCTGCGCTGGTAAAAGGGCTTATGTGTTCGGTAGAGGATTAGTAGCCCACGGGTTACATGGCTACACTAGGTTATGTTCAAAATGGACACTTTGATAGTCTTTCTTTCAAACCATCAGAAACACACATTTTAACATCATTGGTTGATATCTGTACAAATGATTCCTTCTATCTGTTGAATTATAGGACAATAATGTTGAATGCATTTAAGACAGTAAGAGGATATGTTAGGGACGCCATTTTATTTTCCTCCACTTGCATAAGAAGGAGTATAGTCCATCCTGACTGAAAAGTTATGAAGTTTGGATATACAGATGCAGCCACCAGTATTAGATCACTTGCCTTGGAAAATCTGAGGCAATCTCACAGTAAATGCCTCAACATTCCTCAACATTTCTGTGAGACTCTTGGATTTTCCAGATGCTTGTGTGCGGAACGTGCAATAAGGAAAAGGTAATGTATCGATCCGTGTTTTTTCCGTATTGATCCTGCACCCGGAGTTAGAGGTGGGTATTGGTGTGTTGCGCCAGATTTTTCCAGTGTCTTTGATCATGGAGACTTCAAAAGGCGAAAGGTCATGGTAAAACCAACTAAGAATCGTCAGCCCCAGGCAAGCAATGCGCCAGCACCAGCACTGGCTTCCAATAACGGTTCGACCGTTAGTAAAAACTTGCTGACCGGCAACCCTTGCTGTCTGTCCCCGCCTGGATACCTGCAACCTGAGCAGGATTTAACGTACAGATACCAGCAAGCTTGTATGTACCAAAGCGATTTCCAGCTTCATCAGCTGTCAACTACAGGTGTAGCAGGCCCGCTGTCACCTGTCAACTATGTGTATAATCAAGAATACGGGACTGGTGGCAGTGGCTTGGCGTCAACCGATCGGCAAAGTCTATGGTGAGTACGGCTGCCGTATTTTATTCTTATTTTGAAATATCAATATAAATGCACAGTCAAGCGATTCTCTTGTAATCAATCGCTTTGCTTATGGTTATGTAGTTCTATTATTTTAGTCACAATTCGTGAAAATGTAGTCCAGCAATATCATTGGCTGAGCAGCTTCTACAGTAGATACTGAACAATTGGTGGACAGCTAGGCGCATCCGCCTACTGTATGTCTCATTGGGACCTTGTTGAAACACATATGCGTGTCATCACATCTAGGCGCATGCGTGTACGTGAACAAGAGACGCCCCCCCGAGAAAATTATTGTTGGGACTGACCGAGGGGACTGTTGGGACTGACTGTGGGGGACTGACTAATTTGAACCAAACATTTCAGTAATACTTTTATTTTTCCTCAGAAAAGAAACTTTGTCATCAGTCGAGAACGGCAAATGGAGGGATTTCGATGAATAATGTTGCTTTTTATAACAATGCTTGCACATTGCTGAATCTGATTTAAAAATCCACGTACCGGAGGCAACAATCTACCCAAGTAGCGGCAGTGCTATTTTTATGGATTAGGATAGAATAACTGTGAGCTTTATAGAAAACCTGAAACAGTTCAGTATGCTGTTTTTTTCATACAGTATACAATATTTTTTTACATACTGTACTGTATAATAAACCCCAAAAATAAAAAGTATGCATTTATTCTACATGTTTTATAGTATGTGTATTCTATACCCGTACAGTATTTATTATTTTAATACTGTTTTGATGTGATACCTACAGTATGCAGTATGCAGTACAGTACTGCATGCCTACAGTATGCAGTACAGTACTCTACGGTATGCCTCACGGAACCTTGTTGAAAAGCAACATTCTTATGTTTACTACTGTACATTAATTAACCAACCATTACTTACTGTATAGAAACACTGTATTTTATTATAAAAGGAGACACAATGAAACAATATAAAACAATCAACATTATTTTTATTGGAGTAAAGTAAGTCAAAACATTCACAGGTGTATGGTGTAAGTAAAAACATTTATTTATTAATACAATTTAAAACAATCTACATTATTTGTCAACATATTCAGACATGTACAGTGTAAGTAAAAACATTTATTTATTAATACAATTTAAAACAATCTACATTATTTTTATTGGAGTACAGTACAGTAAGTAAAAAATGTCGATAACTGAAAAAAATAGATATTTTTAAAACTTGATTCTCATAATATCCAGAATTGTTATGCAAGCCCATGTCGATAACCGAAAAAAATATATATTTTTAAAACTTGAACTAACTAAATGAATGGGAAGTTATACACGCATGCCACCTACCCCATAAAGAATGTGCATGACTAGTATAGAATTAAAATGCAACAGTACTGATTGATTCTCAGAATATCAAGAATTGTTATGCATGCACATGTCGATAACCGAAAAAATAGATATTTTTAAAACTTGATTCTCATATTATCCAGAATTGTTATTCAAGCCATGTCGATAACCAAAAAAAAATATATATTTTTTTAAAACTTGAACTAACTTCTAAATGAATGGGAAGTTATACACGCATGCCACCCACCTCATAAAGAACGTGCATGACTAGTGTAGAATTAAAAAGCAACAGTACTGATTGATTCTCAGAATATCAAGAATTGTTATGCAGGCACATGTCGAAAAACAAAAAATAAATAACAAAAAAACAACAACTTTTTTTTCAGACTTGAATTTCTAAATGAATGGGAAGTCATACACGCATGCGCAGGAATGTAATGCCACGCTCGGGAAGATTCAAGCCAGAAAGCCATCCATTACAAATGAATGGTGTGGGAGAGGTGTTGATAAGAAGTTGAAATCCTTGAGCCTTGTGTGTGTGTGTGGTGACGAGGGGGAGAGCGCTGCTTGATGGATTATCAGTTCAAATAAATATTTTCAAAATGTCATCATAATGTTTAATGCGCCGTAATGCGATACTGTAACACGCCTATGCGTTTCAACAATGTTCAAATGAGACATACTGTACAGTACACGCATGCGCATAAAATAAACAGTATGAAAAGAAGTAAAAGTATTGATTATTAAAAATACATATACTGTAGAAGTTTTATAATTTTATATTCGAAGAAGACGCGATGTTATATTTTTGTAATATTGTATAAATCTTCAAATTTACAATTACTGCGCGCGGACACACAGACTTGCAGAAAATGTACGGCTGTACTTTAGGTTGAATTGCTATTAGACTTTTAAGACAACAGCTCGCGAACGCCCACCTGAGTTTTTAGATGGTATTGCAGTATTGCAGACAGTGCTAAAAATCGGAGCGATAACATATCGCAAACCGCTCCGGAAAAAAAAGAAAACTGGAAACTGTGGGCTGCTGACATGTGAGGGGGGGGTGGGCTGCTGACATGTGAGGGGGGTGGGCTGCTGACATGTGAGGGGGGGTGGGCTGCTGACATGTGAGGGGGGGGGGTGGCCTGCTGACATGTGAGTGGGGGGGTGGGATGTTGACATGTGAGGGGGGGTGGGCTGCTGACATGTGAGGGGGGGTGGGCTGCTGACATGTGAGGGGGGGTGGGCTGCTGACATGTGAGGGGGGGGTGGGCTGCTGACATGTGAGGGGGGGGTGGGCTGCTGACATGTGAGGGGGGGGTGGGACGCTGACATGTGAGGGGGGGTGGGCTGCTGACATGTGAGGGGGGGTGGGCTGCTGACATGTGAGGGGGGGGTGGGCTGCTGACATGTGAGGGGGGGTGGGCTGCTGACATGTGAGGGGGTGGGCTGCTGACATGTGAGGGGGGTGGGCTGCTGACATGTGAGGGGGGGGTGGGCTGCTGACATGTGAGGGGGGGTGGGCTGCTGACATGTGAGTGGGGGGGGTGGGATGTTGACATGTGAGGGGGGGTGGGCTGATGACATGTGAGGGGGGGTGTGCTGCTGACATGTGAGGGGGGGGTGGGATGCTGACATGTGAGGGGGGGGGGTGGGCTGCTGACATGTGAGGGGGGATGGGCTGCTGACATGTGAGGGGGGGGTGGGATGCTGACATGTGAGGGGGGGTGGGCTGCTGACATGTGAGGGGGTGGGCTGCTGACAAGTGAGGGGGGGTGGGCTGCTGACATGTGAGGGGGGATGGGCTGCTGGCATGTGAGGGGGGGTGGGCTGATGACATGTGAGGGGGGGTGGGCTGCTGACATGTGAGGGGGGTGGGCTGCTGACATGTGAGGGGGGTGGGCTGCTGACATGTGAGGGGGGTGGGCTGTTGACATGTGAGGGGGGTGGGCTGCTGACATGTGAGGGGGGTGGGCTACTGGCATGTGAGAGGGGGGGTGAGCTGCTGGCATGTGAGGTGCAGGGTGGGGGAGAGAGTGATGTGAGGTGCAGGGGGGGAGAGAGTGATGTGAAGTGCAGGGGGGGAGAGAGTGATGTGAGGTGTAGGGGGGGGAGAGAGTGATGTGAGGTGCAGGGGGGGAGAGATTGATGTGAGTTGCAGGGGGGGAGAGAGTGATATGAGTTGCAGGGGGGGAGAGAGTGTCATATTGAGGGGAGGGGGAAAGAGTGTCATTGAGAGGAGGGGGAGAGTGTCATATTGAGAGGAGGGGGAGAGAGTGTCATTGAGAGGAGGGGGAGAGTGTCATATTGAGAGGAGGGGGAAAGAGTGTCATATTGAGGGGAGGGGGAGAGAGTGTCATTTAGGGGAGGGGGAGAGTGTCATATTGAAGAGAGAGTGTCATATTGAGGGGAGGGGGAGAGCATGTCATTTAGGGGAGGGGGAGAGTGTCATATTGAGGGGAGGGAGAGAGTGTCATATTGAGGGGAGGGAGAGAGAGAGTGTGTCATATTGAGGGGAGGGAGAGAGTGTCATATTGAGGGGAGGGAGAGAGAGTGTCATATTGAGGGGAGGGGGAGAGTGTGTCATATTGAGGGGGGGAGAGTGTGTCATATTGAGGGGAGGGGGAGAGTGTGTCATATTGTGGGGAGGGGGAGAGTGTCATATTGAGGGGAGGGGGAGAGTGTCATATTGAGGGGAGGGGGAGAGTGTGTCATATTGAGGGGAGGGGGAGAGTGTGTCATATTGAGGGGAGGGGGAGAGTGTGTCATAATGAGGGAAGGGGGAGAGTGTGTCATATTGAGGGGAGGGGGAGAGTGTGTCATATTGAGGGGAGGGGGAGAGTGTGTCATATTGAGGGGAGAGTGTTATATTGAGGAGAGGGGGAGAGAGTGTCATATTGAGGGGAGGGGGAGAGAGTGTCATATTGAGGGGAGAGAGTGTCATATTGAGGGGAGGGGGAGAGAGTAACATATTGAGGGGAGGGGGAGAGTGTCATATTGAGAGGAGGGGGAGAGAGTCATATTGAGAGGAGGAGGAGAGGGTGTGATTTAGGGGAGGGGGAGAGAGTGTCATATTGAGGGGAGGGAGAGAGGGTGTCATATTGAGGGGAGGGGGAGAGAGTGTCATATTGAGGGGAGGGGGAGAGAGTGTCATATTGAGGGGAGGGGGAGAGTGTCATATTGAGGGGAGGGGGAGAGTGTGTCATTTTGAGGGGAGGGGGAGAGTGTGTCATTTTGAGGGGAGGGGGAGAGTGTTATATTGAGGTGAGGGGGAGAGAGTCATATTGAGAGGAGGGGGAGAGGGTATGATTTAGGGGAGGGGGAGAGAGTGTTATATTGAGGTAAGAGAGACATGGCGGTATGCTGACTTGTGGGGGGGGGATGCTGACATGGGATGCTGACTTGGGGTGGGGGCTGCTGACATGGAATGGGCTGGGGGGATGTGGAGGGGGTATTGTGTTTTTGATGTGGATGGGGGTATTGTGTGGGTGGGGGGAGAGATGGGGGTATGAAAGATAGATGGGGAGTATCATAAAGGTTGATAGTGAGGGGTTCTGGGGGAGATATGAGGATGATGATGATGATGAGAGGTGCTGGAGGAGAGATGATGATGATGATGATGATGATGATGATGATGATTTAACCCGTGCGGCCCCAATTTTTTTTCCTTGCAGCAGTTCGGCCCTTCTCACTTTACGAGTTGGGCAGCCTGCGCTAAGGTAATGAAGGGGTTAACTTCTTCTACCACCCTCCTGCAAGGCCTAAACACCCACCCTGGGGCCACTTCAAGCTTAACCCACCCCATGTATCAACAACAAAGCAGTGCCTGCTATTTAACCCCTTCATTACCTTAGCAATAAGGTAATTAAACTGTTTATAATTTAATTTTTATTACATTGGATTGAATCCAGGGGTCTCCGGAGCTAAAATAAATATGTGGCTCAGCTCCGGAGACCCCCGTTATCAATCCTATGCAGTAAAAAGAAAAGAAACTCCTTGTTATGTGAATCATAATTCTGATCTCACCACCCCTTGGTTTGTGAGAACAGAAAAAAAGTTTTTATAGTACGATATGCATCTCGGAGTTTAGTGAATAGCAGTTGCTGGCAAAGAATGTGAGTTATGGCATTTGTGAAGTGAAACTTCTTAGCTGATAATGGCACCTACAAAATCTCATATGGTAAAAAAGCCTTCATGGGGACTGTAGGAGGAACGCGCATAGAGGTATGAAAGGGAGACTGGTTATGGTGAAATTAAATAAGGCTTTTATTGCTCCTATTTCCTTAACATCAGAAAACCATCCAAACAAGGGGCCAAACAAAGCTTCTATTCACTTGGGAGTATTTCTAGTGAAACTTATGGTCCACAATTCCCTTTAGATAAGCATGTCTCCCAGCCCCAAACATATATCTTAATATAAGCAGGTATACCAAAAGTCTTATAAAAGGAAAGTCTTATCTGTTTGTAGTGGTTGGAGGGAAAGTCTTCTCTGTTCCTGGGTTGCTGCATTTTTTTTCAGGTTTTGTCAGCATTCAGGTTTAGAGGTGTTTTCTCCTCTGTCTTGCAAGCAGATCTGCTATTCTTCTGGCAGGCTCAAGACATCTGTCCCCATGGTCAGTCTCACAAGTTGTGAGACTCAGGATCAATCTCTCTTCCTGTCTCAAAAGACAGGCTTTTCTAAGAAGCTAATCAGGCAGGTGGTGTTGGATAATTGACTACCAGCAGTTAACCACCACACAGAGGCACATTTCCTGACCTGGGATAACTCCTCTGTTACAGGGACAAAACTTGAAACGGAAGTACGATACTACGCATGTGGAGTATCGGCTGTGCGCATGCACTAAATTCTGTGATTCTGAGGTTTCCTCAATGTCGTGTGTTAATGGTGCATGCGCAAAATAGTGATCGTCTTAGCGCGTATGCACTGACACGCCTTGCAATGTACATGCGCGGCCATCGCCGCGCACATGTGCATATGCAACCATTACCTTGCACATGTGCGGCCTTTCCCACACGCATGCGGATATTGAATTTAAACTGCTGTTAAATACAATACCATGTATTACAGTCACAAACTACACATATTGGATAAAATTAATTAACCACAACATATTATCTGAGGAAAGGCTTTGCAATATAAGGTAGATGCGAATGTACAAATATGTGTCTAATCAGACACTCCTACAGTATATGTGTGTGAGGTTAAAGTTATATTGGCTGTTGCTGATGCATCTCTAGACAGGTATCCCCTAAACCAGTGGCGCGCAAACTGGGGGGCGCGCAAGATTGTTTAGGGGGGGGGGGCGCAGGCAGAGGCGGCGATTTTGCCAGGAACAGAGAAAAAATCCGTCTGTAGCTGCAATTTTTCTTTTGACCATTAGGTGGTGCTGTGCTACACAGCTACACAGCTACTGTACACAGCTACACAGCTACACAGCTACACAGCAGCATCTCCTCCTTGCTTCTTGCATGGTGAGTGTGTGTGACATGGGGAGGGGGGGTGAGACTGGGACATGGGGAGGGGGGGTGAGACTGGGACATGGGGAGGGGGGGTGAGACTGGGACATGGGGAGGAGGGGTGAGACTGGGACATGGGGAGGGGGGGTGAGACTGGGACATGGGGAGGGTGTGAGACTGGGACATGGTGAGGGAGTGTGAGACTGGGACATGGTGAGGGAGTGTGAGACTGGGACATGGGAGGGAGTGTGAGACTCGGACATGGGGAAGGAGTGTGTGAGTGGGACATGGGGAGGGAGTGTGTGAGTGGGACATGGGGAGGGAGTGTGCGAGACTGACATGGGGAGTGGGTAAGTGTGTGAGTGGGACATGGGGAGGGGGTGAGTGTGTGAGAGCGTGACATGGGGAGGGGGGTGAGTGTGTGAGAGCATGACATGGGGAGGGGGGTGAGTGTGTGAGAGTGACATGGGGAGGGGGTGAGTGTGTGAGAGTGTGACATGGGGAGGGGGGTGAGAGTGAGTGAGTGTGTGACATTGGGTTGTGAGAGTGTCAGTGTGAGAGTGTGACATGGGGAGGGGGGTGAGAGTGTGGGTGTGAGAGTGTGGGGGGTGAGTGTGAAATGGGGAGGGGGGTGAGAGTGTGGGGGTGTGTGTGACATGGTGAGGGGTGTGAGTGTGACATGAGGGGGGTGAGTGTGAGTGTGACATGGTGAGGGGGGATGAAAGAGTTACATTGGGAGGGGGGTTAAAGAGCTACATGGGGAGGGGGTGAAAGAGCTACATGGGGAGGGGGGAGAGGGAGAGACACCGGGGGGAGGGAGAGAGTGAGAGACACTGGGAGGAGGGAGAGAGACACTAGGGGGAGGGAGAAAGAGAGAGAGACACACACTGGGGGGAGAGAAATAGAGAGTGGGGGGAGGGAGGGGAGACATCGAGGGGATGGATAGAGAGACACTGGAGGGGGAGTGAGAAATACAGGGAGAGGGAGAGACTGGGAGAGGAGTGTGAGATTGTGGAAGAGGGGAGAGAGGTCCTGAGAAGTTCTAATGTGGCGGGAAGAGAGAGATTAATAATACAGCAGAAAGGACGCTATTAGACAAATATCATAATATTTATTTTTAAGTGATGTAATTTGTGTTATAAATACTTTTTTTGTAGACGCGTGGCGGGGGCGTTACAAAGCTGGTTCGCCCTCATTGGCTGAACCAGCTCACTTGTGCTGACGTCATGTGATTTTGATTAAATCAGGCAGGGGGGGCCCGAGAAATTTCATGGATGAAAAGGGGGGCTCGGCATAAAAGTTAACTCACCCCTGCCCTAAACCTTCACCATGCTCCGACACGACCATCGTCAAACAAATTCATACTGTATAAGAAAACCCCTCTAAACAGCTACACTATACTGGCAACACATACCACACTATAAATATAGAAATGTAAATGGCAAAAAATTAAACAAATCTAAAATTTAAAATTAAAAAAAAAATAATAAAAAAGCAGAAGTTCAAAACATGCAAGGTGTGTAAAAATATAACACATGGCATATATACAGTCATGTGAAAAAGAAAGTACACCCTCTTTGAATTCCATGGTTTTACATATCAGGACATAATAACAATCATCTGTTCCTTAGCAGGTCTTAAAATTAGGTAAATACAACCTCAGATGAACAACAACACATGTCATATTACACCGTGTCATGATTTATTTAACAAAAATAAAGCCAAAATGGAGAAGCCATGTGAAAAACTAAGCATACCTTATGATTCTAAAGCTTGTAGAACCACCTTTAGCAGCAATAACTTGAAGTAATCGTTTTCTGTATGACTTTATCTGTCTCTCACATCGTTGTGGAGGAATGTTGGCCCACTCATCTTTACAACGTTGCTTCAGTTCATTGAGGTTTGCAGGCATTTGTTTATGCACAGCTCTCTTAAGGTCCAGCCACAGCATTTCAATCAGGTTGAGGCCTGGACTTTGACTGGGCCATTGCAATACCTTGATTCTTTGCTTTTTCAGCCATTCTGTTGTAGATTTGCTGGTGTGCTTGGGATCATTGTCCTGTTGCATGACCCAATTTCGGCCCAGCTTTAGCTGTCGGACAGATATTCACACATTTGACTCTAGAATACTTTGGTATACAGAGGAGTTCATGGTCGACTCAATGACTGCAAGGTTCCAAGGTCCTGTGGCTGCAAAACAAGCCCAAATCATCCCCCCTCCACCACCATGCTTGACAGTTGGTATGAGGTGTCTGGTTTTCTGTGTTTGGTTTTCGCCAAATGTGGCGCTGTGCATTATGACCAAACATCTCCACTTTGGTCTCATCTGTCCAATATGATGTGCGGAGTGGCGAGGCAAGGTCTTCTTCAGCCACCTCACTTCGTCATCTATTGGGGTGGTGACACTGTTCTCTGAGTCCTTTCAACCAGAGCTACTGCTTGCCAAAACTGTTGTTCCAGGTCGCCTATTGCATCTCAGGGTCTGGCATGAGGACTACACGTTTAATTTCTTGAACGTGTATGCTCCTGTCACCGGACCCCTGAGAAGGCAGTTCTTCATCAGAATGTCTGAATACCTGGAGACAGTGGACGCGGACGAACACGTGGTGCTCGGAGGTGATTTCAACTGCACCCTCGAGGCTCTGAAAGACCGCTACTCCTTGGTAGACGTCTGGCGAGAACTACATCCCGAGGCATCCACCCATGTTTAGGGGTGAACGGATGTCCTGGTCCCGGATCGACAGGCTGTATATATCCAGCCACAGCCTGTCGCGAGCCCAGTCCAGTACCATTAGGCTGGCGCCGTTTTCGGACCACAATTGTGCATCCATGACGGTGGCGCTACTACCAGCAGCGCCCTCGGCCACCTATTGGCACTTCAACAATACGTTGTTGGAAGACAAAGGGTTTGCAACGTCGGTCCGAGACTTTTGGATGGCCTGGAGAGGTTGCAGATCAGACTTTGCCACGTTAGAGCAGTGGTGGGACGTGGGCAAGATTCATCTGCGCCTCGTTTGTCAGGAGTACACCAAAGGTGCCAGCAGGCGGCGCGATGCTGAGATCGAGGCCCTTAGGGAAGAGGTGCTCGATCTCGAGAAGCGGCTGTCTGTGGCAGGAGACCAATACCTGCAGTGTGCGTACGTGGAGAGGAAGTGCGCTCTCCGGGACTTGGAAGATCGGAGAGCTCGGGGGGCGTATGTGCGATCTCGCATCCACTTCCTTCAGGAGATGGGTCGCGGGTCGCGCCTCTTCTATGCGCTGGAGAAAAAGAGGGGAAACTGTAAACATATCACCTGCTTGCTAGCAGAAGACGGTACCCCCCTGACTGACCCGGAGAGCATCCGGGACAGGACCCGAAGATTCTACATAGACCTTTTCTCTCCAGAGTCCATCCAGCCAGACGCATGCAGGGTCTTATGGGAGGGGCTTCCCACGGTCGGCGAGGGTGGAAGGGAGCGGCTTGAGTTACCTTTGACTCTGGCCGAGCTCTCTGAAGCCCTCCGTCTCATGTCCTGCGGAAAAACGCCGGGGCTAGACGGCTGACTGTGGAGTTCTTCCGGTTTTTCTGGGAGATGCTGGGACCTGATTTCACCGAGGTCCTGGCCGAAGCCCTGGAGACCGGTGAGATGCCCCTTTCGTGTCGGCGGGCAATACTGTCTTTGCTGACGAAGAAGGGGGATCTCCGCCAGATCTCTAACTGGCGACCGGTCTCACTGCTAAGCACGGACTATAAGATCATAGCCAAAGCGCTCTCGCTGAGGCTCCAGTCAGTGCTGGCAGTGATGATTCACCCCGAACAGTCCTATACTGTCCCGGGCCGGAGTATTCATGACAACATTTTTCTGGTCCGGGACCTGCTACATCATGCGCAGAGGACTGGTCTGTCACTCGCCCTCCTGTCCCTAGATCAGGAGAAGGTGTTTGACAGGGTGGATCACCGTTACCTCATGCAGACCCTGCGGGAGTTTGGCTTCGGCCCACAATTTGTGTGCTTTCTCCAGATGCTGTTCGCCTCTGCAGAGTGTCTGGTGAAGATCAATTGGTCCCTGACGGCACCTTTTGTGTTTGGTCGGGGAGTACGTCAAGGGTGCCCCCTGTCTGGGCAACTGTATGCGCTGGCCATTGAGCCCTTCCTCTGCCTACTGAGGAGGAGGCTCACCGGGCTGGTGCTGCAGGAGCCCGACATGCGGGTAGTCCTCTCGGCTTATGCCGATGACGTGCTCCTCGTGGCCCAGGACCTAGATGATCTAGAGCGGGCGCAAGCGTGCCAAGAGGTTTACAACGCGGCCTCTTCTGCTTGGATCAACTGGTCTAAGTGCTCCGGCATTTTGGTGGGTCCCTTACAGGTGGACTCTTTGCCGCCCACGTTTCGTAATGTCTCGTGGGGGAGCGATACTCTCAAATATCTGGGAGTCTACCTGTCTGCTGCGGAGAACCCGGCCCCAGAAAACTTCAGTGATCTTGAGGAACGAGTCATTGCTCGTCTGGGGTCTTGGGTGTATCTGTCGAGAATGCTTTCCCTCAGGGGAAAAACCCTGGTGATCAACCAGCTGGTGGCCAGTCAGCTATGGCACTGGCTGATAGCCATGGGTCCGACCCCCAAATTTATCAACAAGATCCAGAGGAGGTTGATGGATTTTGTCTGGATGGGGAAGCATTGGGTCTCTGCGGGAGTTGCATGCCTTCCTTTGGAGGAGGGTGGACAGGGAGTGGTGTGTGTCCGCTCCCAGTTACACACTTTCCGCCTCCAATACCTGCAGAGATACCTATTCGCGGATCCGTCTCCGCAGTGGTGCCAGCTGGCAACCAGTTTCTTTCGCCAGCTGCGCAATATGAGGCAACTGTTTATCATCAGGCCAGAGGGTTTAGGTAGAGACCTCTCGGAGCTGCCGGCATACTACTGGGACTTACTTAAGGCCTGGAAACTGGTCTCCACGACCAGGAAGGAACAGGCGGTGGGGGTTGATTTCCTCGCCGAACCCCTGCTGTATAATCCGGCAGTGGGGGCTCGGATGTTGGATTCACCCTCTATTTGCCGCCGGCTAATCCTGGCGCAGGTGACCAGAGTCGGGGATCTCCTGGACTTTGAGCGGCGAGACTGGGTTAGGGCAGAGGTGCTCGCGCCCCGTATGGGTCTGCGTACTGCCCATGTCCCTCATCGTCCCTCATCCGGGAGATTAAAGATGCCATCCACCCCGACTCACGCACCTTCATTGAGGCGGTATTGCAGACCAGAGAGCCTTGTCAACCTATCAACTTCAGCTCTCCGGATCTTTGCGTGGAACCAAAGCCACTGCAACCCCCTCGGGCTCCTCTCTCCCCCAACCTCAGCAGGTTGGGGGATATGTCCCCGGCATGTTTCCGCGGCATGCCGAGGAAAGTCCTGTATTCTCTAGTGCTCCATATAGTGCACTACCTCGCCCTTGTCACCCGCCCTGATACTATCTGGAGGCGGTATTTCCTGCGAACAAGGGCGAGAGACCCCGGTGGAAGGGACTCTATTCAGGTTTGGTTCCCCGTCCCGCCGGGGATTTGAGTTGGAGGGTCCTCCACGGTGCACTGAGCACAGGAGAGTACTTGGCACACTTCACGGACTCCCCCGCCGCCTGTCCCTTTTGTGGCGAGCGGGAGTCCGTATATCACATTTATTTGAGTTGCGCCAGACTGCAGCCCCTCTTTTCCTTCTTGAAGAGCCTTCTCCTGCAGTTCTGGCTACACTTCTCCCCTCATCTTTTTATTTTTGGGTGCCCAGTGTCCCGGAACGATAAGCCTAGGGATCTCCTAGTCAACCTGCTCCTGGCATTGGCTAAGGTAGCATTTTGTAAAACCAGGAAGCAGGTTTTGGAGGGGGGTCCCAACAAACATCGTGGCCATGTTCCGGGTGCTGGTGCACTCCCATATTCGGGCAGAGTACTCATACGCCGAGTCTACTGGGACGGTTTCAGAGTTTGCCTCCCAGTGGGCGTTAGGCGGGGTGCTCTGCTCGGTATCCCCCATCAAGGGTTCTCTAGAGTTAACCCTTCTGCTTTAAGTGCACTTCAACAGTGCACGTGTTGGTCTTCTTTTGAATATTTGTTTGACTGGTTTTTCTTTGTTCTACTTGGCAATCAGTTTTAAACCAGATCAAAATAGACCCACTTCTCTCTCTACTCCTCCCCTCTCTGTCATTGGTGCACCTTCCTTTATAATCCCTGTCTGTCCACCTCTTCCTCACTCTGCATTGTTCCTGTTTCCCTGTGTGTACCTGACCTGTGCTGTGCTCCCTATGTGCCCCTGTGATTACCTGCTCCTGTGTTACTTTGGATTTCCCTGGCTTTGACCCCTGCTCTCCCTGGACTACTCTGCTCTCTGGTATCCCTTTGAACCCTGCTACGCATACGACTCAGCTGACCTCTGGCTTCCTAGGACCTGGCTTGCCCTCTGACGACTCTACCCTCTGGATCCCTAACATTGGCAAACGGACACGACTATTCTCACGGACACTCCCCAAGCATTGCAAGTATACACTAACAACTCTTCCAACAGGCCCAGCAACGCTATACCACACTCCAGGCTTGCTCCCACTGCTGTGGGTGTGTGGTATCATACCGTTCCCACCTCAGTACTGGGGTCTAGCTTGGTCTGCGGGCATACAGGCGTGACATTATGCAGAGCCCAACAAACGCAGACCCCCTGAGGTGGGTACAAGTATTACCATAGAGGCCTTACGCTTGGTTAGTGATCAGCTGTCCACGGTTTCCCAGCAATTAGCCCCCTTCACCCGTCAGGAGGCTTCCACGGCTTCTGCGCCAACAATGGCCAATACCTACGCCAGCCCTGGCCCACGGATTCCCTCTCCGAACCGCTATGATGGGAACCCCCTCAACTGCCGCAGGTTCTTAAACCAATGTGAGGTGCAGTTTGAGATGTCTCCCTCTCTGTTTCCTACTGGCCGTGCTAAGATTGCTTATATTTACACCCTACTCACCGGAGACGCCCTTGCCTGGGCCTCTCCCCTATGGGAGCGTGGAAGCGAAATAACGCAAGACTATACTTTATTCAGATGTGAATTTCAGCTTGTGTTTTATACCCCTGCATGGCACGAAACAGCTGCCTTCTCCCTCTTCCATGTTTCCCAGGGTCGAAATTCAGCTGCCAAATACGCCATCGTGTTCCGTACGCTGGCCGCCGAAGTCCAATGGAATGATGAGGCGCTCGCAGCCGCATACCGGCACGGACTCTCAGATACGTTGAAAGACGATCTGGCTACTCACGCCCAATCTACATGCCTGGAGGAACTCATCACCCTGAGCGTACGCATGGATCAGCGCACGCAGGAGTGACGACACGAAACACTGTTCCCGTTCTTCTCCCTCTGTTGTTTCTCACAGGTCAGTCGCTACTCCTCTCCTGGCCCTGGAGGCTTCGGAAACTATGCAGGTCGGCAGTCAACAACTCCAGGCAACCGAGAGAGTGCGGTGGCACCAGGACAGGCTGTGTTTCTACTGTGCTTTCTCGGAACATCGTCTCCAGAATTGTCCCTTGAAGCCAGGAAATGGGCACACCCAGTAAAGGTAGAGGGGCTTCTACTGGGTACTGTCTCTCCTAACCCCTCTCCTTCCAAAGCTCTCCCAAAGAGGCTGATGCTACCAGCCACGCTGGAGGGTCCCAACCTTGTCGTAAAGGTCGAAGCGTTCATAGATTCCGGATCGGGCGGTAATTTCCCGGACTAGCAGTTTGCAGTGGAGAATCAAATCCCCATGGTCAGAAGGAAGAGCCCAGTTGGCCTTGAGGCCATCGACGGACGACCACTCCAGCCGGCTTTCATCATCTGGGAGTCTATTCCTCTTACCTTGACCCTGGCTGATGGTCACAAGGAGGTAATTGTCTTTGACGTTTTCCAGTCTCCTTCCGTACAAATTATATTAGGATTGCCTTGGCTTCAACTCCACAATCCGCGCATTGATTGGTCCGGTACCTTGCCCATCCAGTGGCCCTCATCCGCAGATACTACGCCAGCGGATCCTCCCGTGGTTGTGCTTGCTGGTCTGGACTCAGTACCTGCCGATCGTTCGTCCCTGCCTGCCGTGTACCATGAGTACCTGGACGTGTTCAATAAGGTACAAGCAGAGGTCCTCTCTCCTCATCGCCCGTACGATTGCCCGGTCGACCTCATTCCTGGGAGTGTTCTGCTGAAGTCTAAGTCTTACCCACTCTCCATCCCGGAGACCGAGGCCATGACTACTTACTGTATGTTCAAGAAAACCTGGAAAAAGGTTTCATCCGCAACTCCACCTCTCCTGCTGGTGCTGGGTTTTTTTTGTGAAGAAGAAGGATGGATCTCTAAGGCCATGCATAGACTTCCGCGGACTCAAAAAGATTACGGTGAAAAACAGGTATCCGCTTCCGCTCATTTCTGAACTGTTCGATCGTCTCCAAGGGGCCTCTATTTTTTCAAAACTTGACTTAAAGGGTGCCTATAATCTCATTCGCATAAGAGAGGGAGACGAGTGGAAAACAGCATTTAACACATGTTCTGGACACTATGAATACCTTGTTATGCCCTTTAGGCTGTGTAACACCCTGGCCGTGTTTCAGGAATTTATGAACGACATCTTCCCTGACGTTTTGGGAACCTTTGTCATTGTCTATCTAGACGACATCCTTATTTTTTCTAAAAACCTGGAGGAACACATTCAACATACCAAACTTGTGCTCTCTAGGCTTTGTTCTAACCGTCTTTACGCCAAGATGGAGAAGTGTTTGTTTCACCAGGCTTCCACGGCCTTCCTAGGCTATATCATCTCCAGCCTAGGTTTCTCCATGGACCCAGAGAAGCTCAAGGCGGTCCTCGATTGGCCACTTACTCAATTTGCTCAAGGTTGTGCAACGTTTTCTTGGCTTCGCCAATTATTACAGGAAGTTTATCAAAAAAAATTATTCCATTGCCCTTCCCATCACCGCCTTGACCAAGAAGGGCGCCGACGTCTCATCCTGGTCAACAGAGGCCATCGCAGCCTTTGAGACTCTCAAGAAGGCTTTTTTGTCTGCTCCCATCCTTCGTCATCTGGATACCTCCCTCCCTTTTACTTTGGAGCTTGACGCCTCAGACGTAGGGGCTGGCTCAGTTCTGTCCCAGGGGACTTCTCCCCAAGAGAAACTCCACCCTTGTGGGTTTTTTTCACGGAAATTTTCAGCAGCAAAAAAGAATTACACTGGCGACACACTTTATTCGAGCTCGGCTAGTCCCACGAATTCGGGTATACTCGGGTGTATTGAGGTTTGTGACTGTTTTCTGCCCGAGTGCATTGCGTTATTTTCCAGGCAGGGATTGAAGCATTTTATTCCCGCTGGCTGCAATACTGCACAGTATATATATATATATACTGCATTACAATTCATGAATTTATGCCATCTGGTAGACACGCGAAGCATTGCAGCCTATTAAATCCTAATCATTATCATTTAACAGATCAGCCGCCCGTCAGCCAGGCATGAACCCAGGCTGGGAAGGCAAACGCAACGGGGCTTGTCAGAGGTGAGGAGTGGCGCATTCCAGGTATCTGCCAGGTACATACTGGGTATTTGCTCAAATAAAGTGTGTCGCAGCAGTATGATGTCGGTAATCGTGAACTTTTGGCCATTAAGTTGGCCCTCCAGGAATGGAGACATCTTTTAGAGGGTTCCAAGGAACCAATCGCCATTCTCACTGACCACAAAAATTTGTTATATATTGAGGGTGCTCGTCGCTTGGGCTCCCGCCAGGCTCGCTGGTCACTCTTCTTTTCCTGCTTCAACTACACCATCTCTTAAATTCCTGGTACCAAAAATGTTAAAGCGGACGCCCTTTCTCGTCCGTTTGACTCTGAGACCAAGGCTAAAGAAATCTCAGAACCTATTCTCCCAGCCAAGTGCATAGTCTCTGCTAACAACTTTGATGTATTGGACGAGATCAACAAGGCACAAGCACATATTCCCAGCAGGTTCAGGGTACCAGAAGGACGTCTCTACGCGGCTCCACGTTTCCGCCATAAAGTTTTACTTTGGGGTCATTCCTCTAGAGCAGTTGGTCATCCAGGCTTCAAGAGGACAGCTGATCTCATTAAACGGACTTTTTGGTGGCCTAAGATGAATCAAGATATTCTCAATTTTACCTCCGCCTGTCCAGTATGTGCCCAGAGTAAAACCCTCCATCATAAGCCTTCTGGACTTCTGCTACCCCTTCCCATTCCTGAACAACCCTGGAAACACATTTCGATGGACTTTATCATTGAACTGCCTGTGTCCAAAGGGATGAACACTATTTTGGTCGTAGTTGATAGATTTTCAAAGCAGGCTCAATTTATTCCCCTCAAGGGTCTTCCCAACTCGGCTACCTTGGCGGATGTCTTCTCCAAAGAGATCTTCAGGCTGCATGGCGTTCCCATTTCTATCGTCTCAGACCGTGGGTCCCAGTTCATCTCAAAATTCTGGCGAGATTTCTCTCAAAGATTGGGTATCTCCCTCTTGTTCTCCTCTGGATATCATCCACAAACCAACGGGCAAACTGAAAGGATGAACCAAACTCTCGAACAGTATCTGAGATGCTTCATTTCTGACTCACAAGATAACTGGGTGGATCTTCTACCATGGGCCGAATTTGCCATTAATTCCTTAAAAAACTAGTCTACTCAGGAGTCTCCTTTCTTTATCAACTGTGGCTTTCACCCCAGTAGTCTCCCTCTCTCACCTTCTCCGTCTGGTGTTCCTGCAGCCGACTCTCATATCACCAACTTGCAAGAATCCTGGAAAAAGATTCTCAAGTCCTTACGGTCTGCGGTGGCCAAGCAAAAGATCAAGGCTGATCGTCACCACCAAAAAGGTTCTTCGTTCAAACCTGGTGATCTGGTCTGGCTGTCGTCCAAAAATATTAGGCTCAAAACTCCTTCACCCCAACTGTCTCCTAGATTCTTGGGACCATTCAAAATCCTACAGAATGTTAATCCTGTAGCCTATCGCCTCGAGCTTCCCCCCTCAATGAAAATTCCGTCAGTTTTTCACGTTTCCCTCCTTAAGGAATTTGTGTCCAGCCCTCATTTCCCGGATCCCTCTCGGAGACCTAATCCAGTATCCACCCTGGGTCAACAGGAGTACGAGATACAGTCTCTCATTGACTCTCGTGTCTCCATAAAAGGACTTCAGTTTTTAGTACACTGGAAGGGCTACGGCCCTGAGGAACAGTCCTAGGCACCGGCACAACACGTCCACGCCCCAAGGTTGATTTCCCAGTTTAACCAGATTGATCCTCAAAGGGGGGATACTGTGACGACTCAGGAGATTCCTTCCTCTCCCTATCCCTCTCTCCCGTCACCCTTTCTACTCCTTCCCACTACTGTCCTTCATCTTCTACCTCTCTCCCCTTGCCGCAGCGCAGGTCTCGCATACTCACGCGCTCCCTTAGCCCCTGCTCTAATCCTCCCCGCTCCCTCTCCCCCGTGGTAGCTCCTTTACCTTCCCCTTTGGTGCTATCCGTCCCGTTGCCTCCTCCTCGCGTGATGCCCGCAGCGCGGCGTTCTGCGCACCTGGTGACGCATCTGGTGCGTGCAACCCCTCAACCCACGGGGGACGCGCGTGCATGCTCCTCTCTGTCTTTGCCGGCCATTGCGCGGGCACAGGCCTCGCGCGCGTTCCCCTCCTCTTGGCTCCGTCCCCCCTCCTGCGGTCTTCCCCTGCTCCGTGCGGGCCGCGCCTGTGTTGCAACCTGTGTGCGCGCATCCCCAGCTTACAGGGGGCGCGCGCATAGACTCTTCTTATCAGGTTCCCCCTGTCTCCGCCTCCCAAGCTGTTCAGGCCATTCCCCTGACTGCCCCTTCTGTCTCCTCCTCTTCTCTCCCTGACCTATCTCTAGCTTCTCCAACTTCTCTCTCTACTCCTCCCCTCTCTGTCATTGGTGCACCTTCCTTTATAATCCCTGTCTGTCCACCTCTTCCTCGCGCTGCATAGTTCCTGTTTCCCTGTATGTACCTGACCTATGCTGTGCTCCCTCTGTGCTCCTGTGATTACCTGCTACTGTGTTACTTTGGATTTCCCTGGCTTTGACCCATGCTCTCCCTGGACTACTCTGCCCTCTGGTATCCCTTTGAACCCTGCTACGCATACGACTCCGCTGACATCTGGCTTCCTAGGACCTGGCTTTCCCTCTTACAATTCTACCCTCTGGATCCCTGAACATTGGCAAACGGACACGACTATTCTCACGGACACTCCCCAAGCATTGCAAGTATACACTAACAACTCTTCCAACAGGCCTAGCAAGGCTATACCACACTCCGGGCTTGCTCCCAATGCTGTGGGTGTGTGGTATCATACCATTCCCACCTCAGTACTGGGGTCTAGCTTGGTCTGCGGGCATACAGGTGTGATAGCAGTATAATATTAGGAGGAGACTTTAATCACACGCTGAACCCACAAGCAGATAGATGTACTCCGGGCGGGCTTAAAAACCAGAAAAGTAGAGCCGCTTGGGTCCGAGGCCTAAAAGCCAATAGATTGGTCGACATATGGCGCGAACAGCACCAAGGCGAAAAAGAATACACATTCTATTCACACCCACACGACCGATACAGCAGGATAGATTACCTCTTTGTGTCCAATAGAATGGTTTTGTAGATCTCCCAGACGGAAATCCATGATATTTCATGGTCCGATCATGCACCTGTAGAGCTGTGGTGCACTGATTTCAGACTGGACAGAACAGGAGCGACATGGAAACTCAATGAGTTGCTAATAAAAATCCCCGAGATTGAGCAAAAAGTGCGGGATAAAATCAGGGAATATTTCAGCGAGAATGTCAGTAGCGTGACATCTCAATCTACCCTATGGGAGGCCCATAAGGCGACACTACGAGGTGAGCTCATAGGGATAGCGAGTAGGCTGAAAAAAGAAAGGGAACATAGGATTAAAATCCTACAATCTGAATTGACAGCCCTATCTGCCCTCCATAAAAACAATAAACAAGCACAGACCATGAAGGCCTGGCTTGATGCAAAAACGAAACTAAATTTACTGATGTCCTCCCGAGCTGAGAAAGAAATGACCTGGTCCAAGCGGAAATTCTATGAAAAAGCGAACAAGCCAGATACCCCACTTGCCAATAAACTTAGAAATGCAAACCGTAACTTTCACATTTAGGCAATTACGACAAAAAAAGGTGACTTCACTTCTGACCCCAAACAAATTGTGGAAGAGTTTAAAACATACAACGAGACCCTCTATGATGGGGCAAAGGTCTCCCATAATGAGACCACCCGTATGCAGCTAAAGACATTCTTAAAGGGAGCGAATTTGCCCAGATTGCGCAGGGGGAAAGGGACGCGCTGCAGGAAGATTTCTCGAGTGAGGAAATAATGGAGGTAATTAAGTCACTGAAGCCATCAAAAGCCCCAGGCCCAGATGGCTTCTCTAACCTTTACAACAAAAAATTTCGGAAAATACTAGTTCCTCACCTGGTGAAACTGTTTAATTCATTCTTAGAGGGTGCCCCAATACCTGGCCAGATGCTACAAGCGTCTATACAGTATCAGTGATCCCCAAACAAGGGAAGGACCCAGCAGATTGCAAAAGCTATCGTCCAATATCACTTATAAATTCGGACACTAAAATCTTCTCCAAATTGTTGGCTAACCGCCGAAACAAAGTTATGCCAAAGCTGGTCCACCCAGATCAAGTAGGGTTCATATGCGGGAGGCAGGCGGCAGACAATACTAGACGGATCATTGACCTAATTGATTTGGCACAACGGAAACATATCCCGTCTATGGTACTTAGTCTGGACACCGAAAAAGCCTTTGACCGGATTGATTGGCCCTACCTTAGAGAGACGCTTGGGGAATTTGGCATAGGAGGGAGAATGTTGGGCGCCATTCTAGCTCTTTATCGAGAGCCGACGGCGAAGGTCAGGCACCAGGGCTTCTCATCGGAAGAATTCCCGATAAGGAGCAGCACCAGACAGGGCTGTCCCCTGTCCCCACTCATTTTCGCATTATGCATAGAGCCCTTGGCAGCACATATACGTAACAGTCCAGACATAACAGGAATACAAATACAAGAGCAGTCACACAAGGTGGCCCTGTATGCAGATGATATTATCCTAATGTTATCATAGCCCCTTATCTCCCTGCCGAATGTCTTTGGCTTGTTGGGAGAATTTAACAAGATCTCGGGTTTCAAAAATAACCAAACCAAATCAGAAGCCCTAAATATTAACCCGCCAAAGGTCACTGAAAAACAAATCGATTTGAACTTTAACTTCAAATGGCAAGCCTCCTCTTTTAAATACCTAGGGGTTAATATTACCAAAAACTATAGCACCTTATACACAGCTAATTACCCCAGACTGATAAGGACTCTGAAGGAGGATCTCAGAAATTGGTCAGGCTACGCAATTTCATGGATCGGCAGGATCCAGAGCCTCAAGATGAATTTTCTCCCCAGAATCTTGTATCTTTTCCAAACCCTCCCGATACAAGTGACCAAGGATGACATCCTCCATTTACAGTCCTCCATGGTGAAACTCATCTGGGGTAACAAGAAACCACGCATTAAATCTAGCACCCTAATTAGACCAACAATAAGAGGAGGACTGGCGGTACCTTGCTTGATATCGTACTTCAGAGCGGCCCAATTAACCCAAATTATCCAGTGGCACATGCATCCAAGCCTACAAAGATGGGTAGATCTAGAAAGAGCATGATGTGCCCCTGTAGCGCTACAGGACTTATTTTGGCTGCCAAAACAGGTAATTAAAACCATGGGTGAGCCGTTAGCTGCACTGAGTAGCTCGTTGGCAACTTGGGAGGTTACCAGATATAGATGTGCTCTTACTTCTCGGCACACCTTAATGACCCCATTTGTCGGGAACCCTGATTTCGCTCCGGGCCTGTCGAGCAAAAACTTAGTCACTTGGAAAACAAAAGGCCTCACGAGGCTACTAAACCTGGAGGGAAGACAATCAATAAAATCCTTTGACCAAATTAAATCAGAAAAAGGGATGCCAAACACAGAATTTTTTAGATACCTCCAGATAAGAGCATTCTACACTAAAATCCCACAACGCCCCAGGCGCACAAATTTTGAGCAGCTGTGTTCAAGAGGAACGGACACCACGGGACTTACTTCTAGGATTTACAGGGAGGTGGTCTGTCCTGGAACAGCGGACGACGTCAAACTTAGTTATAGAAACAAATGAGAATTTTACTTAGGGGAGACGTTAGAAGACACACACTGGGCCACCATAGTACTGGCAGCAGCTAAAAGCTCTATATGCACTACTGCTGCGGCCAAGTTTATTCGAGCATTTGCCCGTTCTTGGCCGCAGCAGTAGCCTGGCGCGCGCCCGAGGGTGACGGGCGCGCGCCGAAGCAGCGGAAGAGCGCCCTCTGATCGGGGCGCTCTCCCTACCGCTGCCGGGTCCGCCGGGTCCCCCGGAACCCCCTGCCGCCGTCCCGCGATCGCGGGACACCAGGGCTCCCTCGGGGAGCCCTGGACGCGCGTGCAGGGGGTGCAGGCTCCCTCGGGGAGCCCTGGACGCGCGTGCAGGGGGCGCAGGCTCCCGAAGACGCGTGACCGCGCGTCTACGACGCGCGGCACGCCGAGGGGCGGCCACTAGCAAGCCGGGAAATCTCCCGGCTTGCGGTACCGGCCACACTTTAATAAAGTGTGTCGGTAGTGTACTTTGAAGGAGAATGCATATAAAGTCCTGATGCGGTGGTACCTTACCCCAATGAGATTGTCAAAGTTTGTGAAAGATTACCCCCCCATTGTGCCCGAAACAATGTGGGGAACACGCAGACTTGCTGTATATGCTGTGCAGTTGCACCAGGGTGGCTCCTTTGTGGGAGGAAATCCAAAATTGGCTACAGAGAATTCTCGGACTGGCGGTCCCCTTGGACCCCTGGTTGTTCCTACTGGGCAGACGCACCCGGGGGCTAAGCAGACCGGCACAGAAATTGATTGCATATTTTGCAACAGCCATGAGGTGCGAAATCGCAGCACTATGGAAGCAACCAGATTTACCTACGATTACGAAAATTCGGAACAGAATTTGGTATGTTTGCCGGATGGAACAATTGACGAGTCTGGTCAATGACACCGGCACAAATTTCCTAAAATTATGGGCCCCGTGGCTGGCCCAATCAGATATCCCCGGGGTAGATGCCACCAACATATTGCCCTGATAGTTCGAGATGCATTCTCCGCTGAAGTAACAGTACTGACAGTAAATAGGGTGGGTACAGATAGGGCTGACTGGCACTCTCCGAAGAGTGAGGCAGGACTCTCCAAAGTGGTCCCGCACCAGGAAGAAGAGAAACCAGATGAGGACAAGAAGATGGGCTCTCCCTGTGCGGCTCCTCTCCCATCCCCCACCCTCCCTTTTTCCCCCCCACCCCCAATTGTTAGTGCTGTTCGTCCTATATGTCAGTCGGTCTCCCTGTATGTCGCAGTTTGTTCAGACCGGGAAGAAAAAAAAAGAGGGACTATGGACATCAATGTATGACAATGGGTTGTTAGACTATGTTAGATATGTACCATACCCCAATAAAAAAAAATTGTTGAAAAAAAAAAAAAAAAAGATTTCCCCTATCCCACAGATGACTCCCACCGATCACCCAGCCTCTTAGAGAGAGAACCGGATTCTACCCTCATACCTTTTGTCAGCCCGAGCTCTGTAGGTCACATACTGGAATCTTTAAGTGACTACGGAAGAATTTGCAACACAACATAGCAATTCAGGGAAAGAATGGAGGCAAAGTTGGATCAACTTTTGGAGAGAATGGAGGGGATGGAGAGGGGCATGAGCTAATTGACAATGACATTGCTGGGCTCTATTATTTGGTTTCTGTCCCTCCCCCTGTATGTCCGACGCAGCAGCAGAAGGTTGACCTGGAGGAACTCCATCCACCACCTGCACCTTCTTCATCACCGGAATTAGCCTGCACGCCTCCAATACAAAGCACACCACCAGAGGAAAGCATTCTACCAGACACTCTACCCTCACCCACTGATAGAAGCACACCTCTTCCACCAACACCCGCTGCACCCAGAGGTGTACAGGTGCAAATGTGAAGCCCCACAGACCAACTATCCTCGCATAGTGAAATAAGCACACCCGCTGCACAACCCGCAGCACCCAGGAGAGTACAGCTTCAAATACAACTCGATCCATGCACGATCCCAGACATGGCGGTAACAGACCTCCCCAAAAGCATACGGGAAAAATAAGTTTCCAGAAGCACTGGAAAAGAGACCATACTAGCCCTTCTCATTATGAAACACCATGTCAGTAATGAGCTGAATCTTCAGTGGTTTAAGGTGCTTAATTATGATGGAAATAGGGGCAAGAAAGCTCTGCCTTCGAATTTGCTCAGAAACATTATGGACGAAATAAAACATAATTTCATTATGACCCCGGATCTTTTCCAAGCTGTGAAAGACAACATAAATGTATTTTTAAGGCACAAAAAGGTGTCTTCCCTGGAGCACCCACGGGTATGGGACGAACATTTGTTTCATTAATGTATTTATTAATTTCATTAATAAACAAACATTTACTGTGAATGTTTTTCATCTAATAAAAAATAAGTTTTGTTTTCTAAAGTGTTCTGTTCACTGGTTTCATTGTTTTAAGACGTTTTTACTCTTTAGTAGTAAATGTAATACACTTACAGTAGTACTGTACATAAAGTACTAAGGTTTTCATGTACTGTAACATACTGTACTCATGCAGTACAGTGAGTGTCACTAAACCTAGACCTTGTCAGCATGTAACATGCAGTACAGTTTTTCCTGCAGCTAGAGGGGAGGGGACACAATAACGTGATCACCGACTTGAGTTTCTGTCTGGTATTGCAAATAACGCCACATATCGAATTTCTGCCCGCCTTCAGGTCTCACTTCACCCAGGTTAAATCACGGATAATTCGCATAAATTTCTTAGGAAATCTCAAGTAAGGGACAGGCTCAGATCAGGTAAATCCTGGATACAAACAGACTACATATGTACATACTGAGACTGCCAGAACCAGCACCATCCTGTCCTAGTAAGAGACATGTACCAAGGACTGTGCTTAAACCTACCTTTCTCTGTAACAGTGTTATCCCTGCTACCACGGATTCAGTCTGTGCATTACCATACATGCACTATTTATTTTGGACTGTTTTCTTATGTTGAAGAAAGATATTTTTGTTGCGGAAAATCCTTTGCAATGCTAAATAAAAGCCAGGAGTTTCTATTTAACTGCAGTCCTGAGTCAGCCTCTACATACGTGTCTCCCATTATAAGTTCCTTCACTTTCAACAAGTAGCTATCCTATCATATTAGAAGCATTGATTTTTGTACATAAAGAGTGACTCAAAGTTTCCTATGTTTTTTCCCACTTTCCACCTTATTTCTATATCTAATGTTATGTGCTCTCAGGTGGGTAGTGCATATCTAAGAAATATTTCTCATTCTCACCAAAGATCATGTAAAGTAATTTATATCCAAGAAAAATGACCATTTGTAATAGAACTAGTCACTACATAAATTGATTCCTACTGAAAAAGATTTATTTGATGTTAAGAATTTGCATATTTATTGCATTCATTAATGAGCATGAAATTCCTGTGCTTCCAATACAAAAACAAAACAATTTAAGCCTAATTAGCGATAGAAGAAATGTATGTTTCTTACAGTATATGGCTAAGAGTGCTTTAAAATTTGACAACCCAGTGACTAATACTAAACATTAGATATAAGCGTTGGGCTAAGACTTAGAAGCAATTACAGTGTTATTCCATGGCTCTTAATGAAAATGCCATGTTAAAATGCACCTGTTGAAAGATATCTCAAACTACACGACACTATGATGTTTTCAGGGACATACAGCTCTCGTTGGCATTAGACACTTTTAAATCAACAATATAAGATGGTTTCACTGTGAATAATTTAGAAGTAGGTAAGAAAAACACTAAACACAATGTATCCCTTTTATATACTATTACTTTTTTATTGCCAGGGGGAAATGTGCATTTTAAAGCATCAATCCCTGCAAATAAATATTTAACCAAACACATGAAAGGATAGTACTTGCCATTAATATTACCTTTTTACAGTTTTTGGCGTTGTTTCAGATTTTAAGTTTCTAAAATGTAAAGCAAAAGCCTTGCATACTAAGCTACTAACATACTTCTAGCTAAGGTTGGGCAATATACTGGTGGGATAGTAATACTGCGGTAATAAAAATGTTCTGTAACTTGATACAGTACTTACCATTGTTTATTACTGCGATATTATTGTCTGCCGGCTGCAGGGGGTCACAGAGGTGCCTGAAGCTGCAGCATGTAAGGCCGCGGCCCCAGTACCTTCTACAGCGCACGCCTTGGCGTTCAAGCTCTGCCCCCCAGTCAGTCAAGTTCCAGTTATTACCTTTTCGCACACATTTATCCAGCGGTGCACGATAGGTTTTCAGTAAAGACTGTGAAATTGAGTCTAGAGTGTGCGACAGAGGCGTGGTCACGCCCCCGCCGGCTGCTCAGCCAATGTGGGTGAACCAACCGTGTGAGGTCATGGCCACGCCCCAGCAAACCCCCCACCATGCCCCCTCCCATCGCAAACTCTCCCTCTGTCCCAGGACCGCAGATCGCGGTGCAGCGCTGTGCACACGCCTCCCCCCTGCCGGGCGCACGTGCTACAGTGCTGACTGGGACCGCACCCTAAGGGAACTTCCAGAATCACTCCATGTCAGCCCTTCCATTCCGGCTGCTTCTGCAGAGGGAGGAGGCGTCATAGCTGGCAGAGATTGGAGGCGACAGAGGCTCTCATATGAATTCATATGATATGAATCTCACCCTTTACACCTTCCTGGCCCCATGAGCCTTAAACCACCCGCCCGCCATCATCACCACAATGCACCATGCACCATAATCTCCCCACCCACATACCCCTTAACCAAGTGGTTCGCAACCTGCAGCTACTGAGCCGCATGCAGCTCTTTCATCCACTGCTGGTGGCTCCGTCCAAGGTCCCAGCCAGCACTTCCGGAGGGTACAACTGTCCCAGCCTCGGTTAGCTGCCGGGCATTAACTCTCCCATGGCAGCCTACATTGGGGGCTCCAATCCCGTGTGGGCGCTGGTCCGCAATGGAAATTGAGCCCAACTTCCACATCTGCTGCGGGATCGGTATGTCACTGAAGGCCTCCCTCCGAGGTAAAGTAAGGAGAGTCTGTGTTGGGGGAGGAGGGGCTCTTGTGTGTGTTCTGTGTGTGTTGTGAGAGGGGGGGGGGATATTGTGTGTGTATATGGGAAGGGGGTTTATTGTGTGTGTATTGGGGAGAGGGATTTATTGTGAATGTGTGTGTGTATGTATTGGGGAAAGTGGGTTATTGAGTGTGGGGAGGGGGGTTATTGACTGTGGGGCGGGTGTTTATTAAGTACAGTATGACAGGGAGGAATTCTATGGGGGAGAATTGAGTGAGTGGGAGGGGAAGGGGGAATTCAGTGTGGGGGAGAATAATTAAGTGTTTGCGGGGGGGGTTTAGTGAGAGAGGAGGGAGTTAGAGAGATGAGAGGGGGGACAAAAAGAGTAAATAATCATTTTTAGAGAAGAGATCAGCTCCACTCTCTAAAATCTTCTCCGGCATGAGGAAGGGACTTCACAGCATGCTGAATAGGGGTCCATATGAGATTAGGGGCTGATCAATATTTTCAGAAATGGTCAATCAGACCGCAAATATTTATTCAGCCCCTAACTCCAAAACCAGTGAGAAATGTCAAATCTGTGGTAAAGGCAACAACATCTGAGAAGGGAGACCACCCATTAAGACTGAGCCCCTTTCCGATGCATTCTTTATCAAATCACATCTTTCCCTAAAGCACAGTAGCTGTTACTCTATAATAACAGCCAATTAATTACTAATATCTCACAGCACCAGGTACTGCACCTGAGTGACTGATCCCCTTCTGTTATAAACTCTTTGAGAAATTCATTTTCCTGTAAACTACTGTGTTCACGATTGTGTTTTTTTTTTAAAGAATATTTATTTATGAAATAAGGATGAAAAGCATAGCAATTTCTCAAATGTCCTCCTATTTGTTGTGTGAAGCTTTTAAGAAGAAGGATGATGTGGATTGTGTCTTTGAAAGGGCCCGTATCTCTCAATCATACATATACACAGAAGATTTGCTCTTGTCATGTTTAAAAAGGTTAAATCCATTCAGTACAGAAAATTGGATTTTATTTTTTATCTTTCAATGTAGTGCAGGCTGCTTTACCTGTGCTGGTGAACATGAGAAGAAGAACATTTTATCTTTCAAAAGCAAATGGCCTGCCATGGTGTTAATTCCTTGAAGATTGGGGAGTTCTTTAAGCATAGCTTATTAATAAAGACCAGGCACAATGAAACATCATATAGCGCAGCCTTAGTATCACTAAAGTAAAGGGCCAGTGGCAGCTCCCATTAGGAGCTCAATAATAGCTATCATTAGCGGAGAGTTCTTTGAACCCTTTCAATAAGATCAGAATTACAGATGAGCAAAAATCCTTTGCAACAAATCTAAGGGAGTTTTGATCTATTATTTTATTATTAAAATAGCTTATATTTAACTTCTCCATAAGCGATTCTGCACCGTACTGGGTATTATAAAATAATGCTTCTTTCTTATACAGTAAATATTGTATTTTTTATATATAATGCTATTGTGCACTGAACACCTCCAGAGAATAATACAGGACAGGTACAACTTATCTTTGACCAAAACAGCTTACAGTGTAATGTTTTGTGCCTAAGGTACAGTACAGTACAGTGAAATAAAGCGAGTAAACCATAATTACACAGAGTGAATGTAAATGGATAATGAATTATGGTTTTAAACCAACAGACTTTTATTTACCTGATTATTACTTTATGGACGTAACACACCTAAGTTATAAACAATTGAAGATAATTTTACCTTTAAAAAAAATATTAGTAGAAGAAAGACAAAGGTTGAACCGAAGAAATTATGAAAATCCTGTTATGGGTCAAGCCTTTTTTTAATCATTTGGATCCTTACTGTATTGCAATACTCTGTATCAATACAGCATACAGTATATACTAATTGTGATATGGAAAGACACACACACACACACACACACACACACACACACACACACACACACACACACACACACACACACACACACTGAAGATGAGCTCGTGCTTTAAAATGTTAGTTACTTGTATTACTTATTTGTATATAAATGGGGTAAGGGAAGTGGGAAGGAAGTCTGCATCTGCCTAACAAAAGAAAACATATAGAAATACACTGAGGTGCAATGTAGGGCAAACAAGGACACAATGGAAAGGAGAGAAAGTACCCTACTGAATGCACTCACTGTGATGTAGTATGCAATGTTAGTAGTGAATAAAAGCCTTTTATTTGCTTATTAAAAATAGTATTAACAAAGGGATCAGGTAACAATGATCCATGACCTGTCCCTGAAAACCACTACCTTTCAAAACTCCTATTAATATTGGTAATGCATTAGCGGGAAAGTAGCATATTGTATTTCATATTGAGCCCCTATCTAATCTCTTAAGGGCTACTATCCATGTAGCACAATCACTTATAGTCCAATAAAGCTCATATAGTCTATATACACCTTAATAGGGCAACCAACACTGAATAGTTATTTTTACTAAAACATATATGGTGTGGTAAAAATGAGTATACCACTAACCTAATGCAATGAACGCACTAAATGTGCACGAGCTAAATTATGGCAGTAAATACAAATAGCTATAATTCATTTAACAGTAAAACAATATATCTTGTAGCGGATATATAACTCCGCTATGCATGTGGTAGTAACATGCACCATGCATATTCAGTTAATAAGTGTGTTTCAAAGTACTGTTGGTGCTACTGATAGCTGTTGAATATTTTCCTAATCTAATTAGGGTGTGACATTAATTCAAGGAGATAATAATGTCCAATACTCTCTATCACCACATGTCAGCGTGCTAGCACACTCAATAATAGAGTATGTATTATGATTTTACCAATACCCTTTAGGTGTGATGGAAAGGATACGTTCAATAGTAACCCCAGATGGTAAAAAGACACACTGTGTTCAGAGAGTTGGGTTAAGTATACGAGATAATACAATCTAGCAATATGGGGATTTCCCCTATGTTTCAGGTAATACTGGTTGGCAACAGGTGAATTCGTCAAATATTCAGTTCAATAATTCATCCGTAGTGTTAGACATCATACATATTATTCAGTCACAAAGTTTAATTCTTCATTATTTCTGGGCATCTCCATAGTGAGCCTTAAACGCATGCATTTGTTCTATGGATGGAACAATGTAACACTTTATCAACCTGACAGGAGTTGCAATCCATGTAGTTACTCTCCTTGTAATAGCTAGGCGCATACTGTACAAAAAAGTATATACAGTACCTCAACCCTCCTAAAGCTATATTTCTCATGTTAATACACTGTGTTCTGAGGCACATTCTAAGAATGTTTTTAAGCCTCGAGGCACAGTACAAAGGACCGCATCCAGTTATAGCCTTGCTTGGTTGCAAAGACAATGTAGTTTGAATTGGAAATTAACCCATCACCAATATTTGTTGTTAACTTGCTTGCAAGTGCAAGCACATTTAGAATAGGGTGGTTTCCAGGAATTTCTGAGGCGTATTCTACACATTTTTCAAAGCCTCAAGGCACTGTTCAAAAGACCACATCCAGTTATAGCCTTATTTAGTTAGACCAACAGTGTGGTCTAAATTAGAAATGTAACCCTTCACAAGTTATTATTATTCACGCATTTGCATGTACTGGCGTGTTCAAAGTGGGGTTATTCCCATAGACATACATACACAATGTATTCAATAGCATATCAGTTTGAATATACTCAGAAGGATAGTGGGAAGTCTGATAAAAAGTATATGACATACTGAAAGCAACATAGCACAAGTCCCAAAAGTAATCTTATATCTTATATTGTATAATGGAGACTCTACTTATCTTGTTGCTTAGTCAGTCCATGATCACTTCAACCGACCACCCTCGTGAGCCTCTCCCACAGGTACTTCCGCATGGTGACGTCACTCCGTAACGAATGCCTGACGCACGTTTCACACACTGTTGCGCTTTGAAAAAGCTAGATTGTATTATCTCGTATACCTAACCCATGTAATGCCTGAATGCCTGCAGACCTGGCCAGTCCCCAATACTGAGGTGGGTAAGGGTATAACACACAGCAGTAAGGGCGTGCAAGGAGTGTGGTATGATGCGTTGCCGGGCCTGGTGAGAAAGGGTTAACTTGATACTTGCTGTATCCGGGGTGCCAGAAGTCTGTGGGTAGAGATCTGAGAGACGTAGGTCAGGGGCAGGAGAGAGCAGCGTAGTAAGGTCCAAAGCTGAGTCCAGGGAGTAGCGAGGTACACGAAGTCAAAGAGAGCCAAGATCAAATCCAAGGGTATCCAACGGGGGGCAGGAACAGGAACTAGTGCTGTAATACAGAAGAGAGCCAGGCATAGACGACCGAATAAGCGAAGCCACAGAAGAACTATGCAGAGCGAGGAAGGAGAGGGCAGACTGGGGTTATATATGCAGGAGGACCAATGAGAGCAAGAGGTGGAGCGGAGGCCTGTCTGAGCGAGCCAAGGGATAGGTTCAGGTGCCCAGAGTGGGAGTCAGCCAGGTGAGTGGTAGAGACAGCCTGTAGCTGATGGGAGGCGGAGCCAGCGGTGCGGGAGGACGGCAAAGAGGATCGGGTGCGCACACGCCCGGCTGCGTGTGGGAGGCTGCGGCATGCCGTCCGACTGGAGGAGGTAAGGAGCCGACGGGGAGGGGGTCTGGGATGAGCGGCTGCACTGGAGCCTGGGTGACGGGGACCCGCTGAGAGGCGCGTGTCCCCCGATCCCTTACAACCCAACTCTCTGAACACACTGTGTCTTTTTACCATCTGGGGTTACTATTGAACGTATCCTTTCCATCACACCTAAAGGGTATTGGTAAAATCATAATACATACTCTATTATTGAGTGTGGTAGCACGCTGATATGTGGTGATAGACAGAAATGGATATTAATATCTCCACGAATTAATGTCGCACCCTAATTAGATTAGGGAACATATTCAACAGCTATCAGTAGCACCAACAGTACTTTGAAACACACTTATTAACTGAAAACGCATGGTGCATGTTACTACCACACGCATAGCGGAGTTATATACTGTATCCTTTACAACATATATTGTTTTATTGTTAGATGAATTATAGCTATTTGTATTTACTGCCATAATTTAGCTCGTGCACATTTAGTGCGTTCATTGCATTTGGTTACTGGTATACTCATTTTTACCACACCATATATGTTTTAATAAAAATAACTATTCAGTGTTGGTTGCCCTATTAAGGTGTATATAGACTATATGAGCTTTATTGGACTATAAGTGATTGTGCTCTATTGATAGTAGCCCTTAAGAGATTAGATAGGGGCTCAATCTGAAATACAATATGCTACTTTCCCGCTAATGCATTACCAATATTAATAGGAGTTTTGAAAGGTAGTGGTTTTCAGGGACAGGTCATGGATCATTGTTACCTGATCCCTTTATTCATACTATATAAGCAAATAAAAGGCTTTTATTCACTACTAACTACTACATACTACATCACAGTGAGTGCATTCAGTAGGGTACTTTCTCTCCTTTCCATTGTATCCTTATCCAAATTTGACAAATTAGAATGAACCGCTCACATATTATGTTCCTAATATATAGTATTACAGAAATAAAATGTAAAGTGCATAAGGGGACAAATATGAGACGTATCTAGATATGATCCAAGATGATCTGAAGTTCCCCAAATGCTGCACTCAATACATAAAGGAAAAGTGATAGGACTCTCATAGTCCTTCATATTGGTGTTCTGATAAGCGATATTTTTGACCTATTTGGATCAGAAATATAAAAAACAAAAATAATAAAATGTTAATTACATCCAAAAATATTAGTGCACAACGAAATTAAGTATATACAATAGGAAGTCTTAAAATCCTCGTAGTGATGTGGTGAACGAATAGTCTCAGGGATATCTTGTACATACACACATAAATGATATATCTGGCAATATATCCATGCCAGTGCGCATAAATAGCATGTATGTATGTATGTATATGTATTCCTTGTTCAAACCCTCATGAGTGTATTACCAGGTCCGTGTAGGTGTATATCGGTAAGTATGCTTTATCAAAAAACAAACCTGTAATCATCATGAAATGCAATACAGCATTGTATTCAGCTATCGTTGAATACAGGGTAATATCCAGTACAATATAGTGCCTGATATTGAAATACACAACAATCATACCGACTGTTGTAATATCCAAACATCTACTATTCTCTCGAATTATCTAAGAGGCTAGGTAAGTACTGGTAGCTAAATTAGTACCCAATACATATCTGAAATCGCATCCTAAAATCTAGGCTGAATAGTCTGTTATTGTTTGGCTTAAATAATTTGTCATTTTGATGGCTTGTATTAATAAGATTTCTGATTGTTTGACGTTTTTTATTAAATTATTTCTTTTGTTAGCTACTTGTTTTAATTGATGTGTTGCCTAGTGGTTTTTATTAATTAATTGATTTCTTGGCTAGTGTTTACAATTAATTAATTGATTGGTTGGCTAATGCTTTATTTATTTAATTGGTTGGGTGGCTAGTGCTTTTATGTATTTTTTGTGGTGTTTAGGTACTTGTGTATATGTTTTATTATTGTGTATTTTTGGCCTTGAGGCTTTTTTATTAGGATGACAATTGACTGCTATAGTGGCTTATCATGCCCATATTATATGGGTATGATGTACTGTATCACTATTCCAATCAATGGGTACAGGGTGGGTATAGTGGGCCTGGGGTGTGTGGTTAGGCCTCCCTGGTGGGTAGCAGGGGAGGGTGGGTTAACCCCTTAATTACTATAGCGATTATTAAGCGATATTTCTCCCTACAGTATGCTGGCGAGGACGCCCTTCATGATGGCAGGGGTAAGAAGAAAGGTTAATTTACTTTATTCATGCTGGCTGACTAATGTTTTATTTAATAATGGGCAAATGAGCATATCTGGATAATAGTTATTTTGCCCATTACAGTACTGTATGTGTTGGAGGAGGGGGGGTGAGTGTATTTATCTAATTGTATTGGGGAAAACACTTGGGAAACAGGACTGATACCACAGGCCAGCAGGGACCTGTGAGACCACCCAAGGGCCCCCAGACACCCATGGGGATCACCTGAGGGCCCCCAGACACCCACGGGGACCACCCGAGGGCCCCTGGAAACCCGCTGCCTCTGGTATCAATCATGTGGAGTAGAGGAGGTGGGTATTGGTGTTTATTGTGGGTAGCAGGGGTGGGTGAAGGTTGTATTTTACCCCTGGTGGGTAGCAGGAGGATTTAACCCCTTCATTGCCTTAGCGGTTAGCTGCTACGGTAATGAAATTGACTGCAAATGCATTTTTAGTGCATGGGATTCATGCCGGGGGTCTCCGGTGCTGGTATTAATGGGTATCCGCTCCAGAGACCTCGGCATAAATGTGATGCAGAAAAAAACTTTTTTTTCCTAAGTCCTGTCTTGCCGCTTCTCAGCAGGTTCTCACCACCTTCCCGCCAACTTTTCCTGGCATGAGGATTTTGTGAGAAATGCGCCATTCTAGAGGCGTGATAGGCCTCGATAAACTAATCGCGGCTACTAGAATTGCATAAGTTTCAGAACCTGCTGATAAGTGGCTTATCGCCGCTCAATCGCCGTTTTTTTTTTTTGAAGGATAACATTTTTGCCGATTCAGGGCCTCATGCAGTAAGCGCCGATAAGGCTTTTTTCGGCATTTTCCTGCCAAAATTGGATTTCAGATTCACTAAGCGCCGATAAGTGCTCAAAATCGGCACTTTTTCGTCCCGAAAAAAAATTATCGGCATGAGGCTGGCGATAAGCCACTTATCGGGACTTTTCGGCATTTTTTTAAATCGGCTGTATTCCAGTAGCCCCGATCAGCTTTTCGGTGCTGATCGGCACTCAGAAATGGAGATTTTATCGGCAATTGGTCCCGCCAACTAAAGTTGGCAAGTTGGAGGGGAGAACGATCGGTAACGTTGGCGGAACGGCACTTAGAAAAAAAACCTCATCTCTACATCAATGGAGTCAATGGAGCGGGGACTTATAACATTATAGTAGTGTTTACGTTCTATTGCTCATAATACAAATGTGCTTGGCATTACAGTGTCGAGGTCATTCACTTCGTCGTGTCACCCCTTACGTTTATTATTTGCATAACATTGTACTTTTATATGTTATGATGATTTGCGTGTCACATTAGTCTTCATGTTATGATGTGTCAAGGGAAAATCCTATACTCAACTCTTAAAGGAACAGGTCACATCATATCAAACATGTTACTTAAGTGTGTTTCAATTTATTATATGATGTAACACATTTCACACATCTAACACATCCAGCGTATAGTAATGTTGCAATACATTATACAATGCTTGTAATGTGTAACGCATGATCAAACGTAAATGTAGCTCTTTGTTTTCATGTTTACATGTACTTTGTGTCCTCCCTCTTTTCATGACGTCCGCAATTGGACACTCAATAACATTGCATGTTTACATTGTACACAAAGCATTACAATCACGTCATGCTAACTTATACACACATCTAAAATAGTTAATCCTTTTTACACGTTTGAAACTGAATCAATAGCAACTATCCTGATGCCATTAAATTATGCATATTTACAGTATAATTACTTCATGTGAACATGTGACAATAACATGCCAAATTATACATGTTGCAACGAAGTTTTTCAACGTCAAGGTAATGGTTGTATACTAATTAGATAACTGAGTGTTGCGTTCAGAAGTGGTACATGCATTACACATTCCACAAATACTTCCCAATAAATGCTTGTACAAAGCTTAACGTTACATCAATCTCAAATATCATGATTGCCTGGTGAACACACATAAATAATACTTGTAATTGCAAATGGATACACGTTGGGAGTCAAGTACTTGGATATGTTAATGTAACACCTTGCACTTTAGCAAGTCACCTGACATCATCACATAGGTATTTAAAGGAGGGCAATTACCTGCGCATTCACAGCTACAGACCTGAAAATGATGCAAGTTTTTATGAGACGGAGGAACATTCTATTGCACGAGAGGCTTGCTGATGGAGAGGATGTCATAGGCCAAGGACAGGGACAGAGGCAGGGACAGTGACAGGGACAGGCACGCGGACAGGAGAGGTCGAGGGAGAGGGCAAGGAGATGAGAGGAGAAGAGAGAGGAGATAAGTTGTGCCTCATCCTCGTTTGTACAGGGAGAGAACCCTGTTTGATGTGATGAGTGAGGAGGAGATTGTAAGTCGCTATTGTTTGAGTTCGGCAGCAATCTTAGCTCTTTATGAAGAGATACGGGGAGATTTAGATTTTGTGACAGCCAGAGGTCGTGCAGTCCCTGGGCTTGTTAAAATGCTGTGCTCATTACATTATCTTGCTTCCGCGTCATTCCAGACAACTGTGGGCATAGTGGGCTGGGTCTCGCAATCTACATTCTCGCGGGCCTTTACCCAGTTTCTATGTGCACTCAATAGACGTGCTAGGAATTATATTCATTTTCCAACAGAGCACACAGAGTGGCTGGAAGTCAGGAATGGCTTTTATACCATAGCCGGAATACCATGTGTGATGGGTGCAATCGATTGCACCCATGTTGCTTTGATCCCGCCTAGTCAGAGTGAGCATGCTTACCGCAACCGTAAGCACTACCATTCCCTGAATGTACAGGTGGTATGCGATGCCACGATGAAGATTATGCATGTGGTAGCCAAATTCCCTGGTTCCAGTCACGATTCCTCTATCCTGAGAAACTCATCAGTCTTCCATGCTTTCGAAGAAGGCTATTTTTGACCTTGTTGGCTGGTGGGTGAGTACATATGATGATGTGTAAAAATGAACTATTGTTTTTCTAGTAAATGGTGTATGTTATAATGTTAACAATAATTGATTCATATGTGTGCACCATGGATTATAGGTGACTCAGGATATGGAATTAGGCCGTGGCTGTTGACCCCGGTGCCAAACCCTCAAAGTGAAGAAGAGGAGAGGTACAATGTTGCCCATATATCTACGCGATCCGTCATAGAGAGGACATTTGGGCTTCTCAAAACAAGATTTAGGTGTATCGATAGAACTTGTGGGGCACTTCAATATAAGCCTGCTAAAGTGTCTGATATTATAATTGCATGTTGTATTTTGCACAATGTGGCACTCCGTAATAATGTTCAAACAGACATTCGTCAGGGTTTGGAGGAGGAGCATCCCATCAATTTACCAGCTGACACTGAGCAAACATCCAGTGGTGTTGAGACATGTCTGAATGTAATAAACCCATATTTTTCATGTAAGCAAATACATATATGTTCATAGTACTACATAGATGTATTAATTCTTTGTTATGATAAATACATTTGTCCAAATACCATTCACTTACACTACCGACACGCTTTATTGCGCATCGGCCAGATCCGCAAGCCGGGAGATTTCCCGGCTTGCTAGTGGCCGCCCCTCGGCATGCCGTGCGTCATAGACGCGCGGTCACGCGTCTTCGGGAGCCTGCGCCCCCTGCACGCGCGTCCAGGGCTCCCCGAGGGAGCCCGCGCCCCCTGCACGCGCGTCCAGGGCTCCCCGAGGGAGCCCTGGTGTCCCGCGATGTGGGGGACGGCGGCAGGGGGTTCCGGGGGACCCGGCGGACCCGGCAGCGGTAGGGAGAGCGCCCCGATCGGAGGGCGCTCTTCCGCTGCTTCGGCGCGAGCCCGTCACCCTCGGGCGCGCGCCAGGCTACTGCTGCGGCCAAGAACGGGCAAATGCTCGAATAAACTTGGCCGCAGCAGTAGGAAACAGATGAATATGGTTGGCACACATTTCTCTTCTCTGCTGTGTGGACAAATGCATGTGGCACCAGTATGTCATTCATCCACAGGTTGTATTATACTTCTTATCAATAAAAGTAGTTGTGTGTACGTGAAGATAAAATGTGTACAAAATGTATACTTTATGTACATGCTCTTTTTGGTTATGCATACACAATAAACCTACTATGTCCATACTTATTAGTTAGTGCAGTATGGTTACTTACAATGTTATTTGTGCAGTGTGACATGTGAGTCACAATGATGTGTACACCAGTGTGTATTTCATATCATATTTAACGAATTCTACATGGTGTTTCATATCTAACACAAAATGGTCAATTTTGTGTGTTGCTTACCTTAATAAGCATGTCATGACAATGATGTATATTCATTCATGTTTTCTTTTTCAAGGTATATCACTTCAATGACTGCTCATGGTATGTATTTCAATTCACATCTGTCATAAGATGTGCCAACCTCGATACAGGTATAGTTACAGGATGTATAAACAGAACGTATTGAAAAATATGTGACTATTGAAACATGTCGTTTCTGTAAAGTGTACGTGCGTTTAGTTACACTTGGTGATTAATGTGCAGTGTATGTGAAAATCATTAGGGACATTACATAACATGTAATGTATCAAACGTTACAAATTCCATTCATGTAATATAGGGGTGGGGGGAGAGAAGGTGATAAACCCTGCTCAACTATTGATTATGTGAGGAGAACATCCACTGATGCACATGATTGATCTTAACACTCAATGCATGTTTGCATGAAAACACACCAATGTTTTCAACATCATTTACATTGCAATGTATGTGATTAGTTGTTGTATCACTGCATCTTCATGTTGATGACTACATTGTCACATGTGTATGTATAAGTCAAAGATGTGTGTTGATTTGACGTATATGTAACATGTGTCAAAATGTTAACACCATTCCAAATTATAGTTACTGTATTTGTATTCTCAACTTTTCCTAATTCATTCGACACAATGACAATGTTGTTAATATAATTTTAATTTCATTCACGTTAGTTATTCATAATGATCATGATCCTTTATAACTAATGTCAACATATGAACGTAAATGAAGTGGACATTTGCATACGCACACATTTCAGCAACAGTTTTTGTGTTTGTAGCAGTTTTTGTGTGATGCATGATTTTCTACGTCAAATAATATTAACAAACATACTAATGTTGATTGTATCATCGGACTCACTTCGCTATGTCTGTGTTGAACGTTTACTAAAAACACTAATCTATAGTTAGCCGTGAGAATCAAATTTACACACAAATGTTAATCTTTTCATGATCTTTAACTAACATTTAGTAGCTCATGCATGTTAGGTTAGCACTACAACTTAGGTTAAAAATAAATTTTCACACCACTAAACACTTTCTATAACCTCCCTATTGTTATTGTGTACGTTCAGATAGAATGTCTACGAGTTGTTATGTAGCATTTACATTCTTGACAAGTCACACGTCAGATTATAGAATATAGTAGAAAAATTTGTTTGCTGAGTGAGAATGTTGGTTGCATATATCACAGAGCAAGACATATAATGTTAGTAGAAAATAACCAAAAAACCATAAAAGTTCTAAATTCAGTGCTTAGCAACATCATTATGTTAATTAAATGCATAGTAAATATTGGCATAACAGGATAACATTATGTATTTATTGTTAATCTGCGCACCAAGCATTGAAAGCATTGTTACATATGTATTATAATAGTTGTTCGCTCGTCGTCACAATCATGTAATATAACGATTGGCTCATCTGAAATCATACATTGTTCCCATGTATTCATCCGCGACATCTGTGAAATGCAACAAACACATGATGGTCAAAGATGGCACATTTATATATGTCTCAGCATGACAACGCATAACACATCTCTATATGATTGTGGATATTCACGCATAAGTAACGTATATGTTGCAAGTGCAAAGTTAAAACCACAGATACTGAACAGTCATTTTTATAATTATGTTGCTGGCATTACTACGGATATGATTTTTCCGGTGCCTGTATACATAATAATGTGCGCGCACAACGTGTGTTGCGCGCGCACTTCACGATTGTATGGACTAAGTCTTAGCGCATGCGCTAAACGATGTGAACGCTGTGCGTTCAATACATGTCCCTCCATGGTGCTGCTAGCAGTAAGCATATCATGTCTGGAAGTTATGATATGGAAGCGAAACAAATTCACTTCTACACACGTACATATCTAAATTTGTTAAACAGACGTGTGTCCACGGAAACAACGGACGATCAGCCAATGAGCGAACAAAATACATGTGACGTCATGTTAAGGCACCGTGAAATGCACGCAAACACTCCTCCCACTTAATTAACATTGGCCTCCAGCGCTGTGCACGCACCGCCCCACCGACGCGCGCGCATGACACACTGCACGACCGTAACAATAAGGTACGGCCACAGCCAATACGGTTTAACGCACGCATGTCGGTTGGGGGCGGGGCTTGCATCCGTAAACCTTTTTAAGGACTCCTTGGGACATAACAACGGTCCCATGTCATATGTGGGCGACACTTTGTTTTTCTATGTTGCATGCTAAACAATGAGGTGTGTGTGTGTTACAGTTAGTGTAACATGTTGAAATGATACTTTAAACGTGATAATAATCTAGGTTTTGTGAGTCCGTCAACAATGTGTAGTAATGCTTCGTCATGTAGTATATTGTTATAGGAAATAATGTTTTAGTGCACGCTACATGTAAGCCTGTCTGCAATGTTACGCTGTATCCACACATTTGGCTAACAAATGGTGTATATTAAAAATGTACACATATATAATGTGAGTAAAGGCATAACGAATTTTATATTTACCATTCTTGTAGAAGTCAAAACTGGTTTGGCTGCAACTGCTCGCTCCAGGAAGGCACAACAGTATCATCCATGGTTGAGGCAACCATTGAATCCTGAATCACACACATCTCCATGAGGCGGTCATATGGATCTGCAGTGGCTTCTTCAAAAAAGATGTCCGGAGGTACGTACAGTTCTTGGTTGTTTTCCCATCCACATTGTTATTGCCCATATAAGTTTGGATACATATCATAGTAGTTATGTGCATCTTGCATGTGGGCTTGATGAATGGAGGGTGCAGGTATAGCAGCAGACGCGACAGTCGGTGTGGCTTCATTTTAACTGGTGTTAGGCAAAAAAATGCTATTTAACAGAAGATATGTTCCATGTTCCATGGTAATTTTAAATGATGGCGCAACATGCCAACATCCATATCGTTGATCTAGCCGATCATGGACACGCTCAAAACATTCATTTGCAGATAAAGTGAATCGTACAGAAGTTTAAAATTTGATTGTCTGGCTGGTTCTTTGTAGTATGGATATTTCTTTTGGATCAAGTCATAGATTTGGCCCACAGTTGCCTTCTTCTCATCCGTTGATTCGATTGCTTCTGAAATCATAAATTTGTATGATTTACGTGGATGGCTGTGCAATATGGAAGCTTCTGCCATTTCTTCTCTGTTAAACTGTACAGTGTCTAAGTTGAGCGCATACTGATGTCTGCTGAATGTGTGAATAGTAACAAGTTATCTTCATTGTTTCTTTCAAGGTTACAATATAACCTCACTGTTATACGCCTATGTGTTCTCCCACTATAAATGTGTTACAATTATTGGCAGAAATTCTTTGTCTAAGATACTCTTTTCACAGTAAACGAAACTTTTATTTCTGCTTAGTCAATCAACATGTGCAAAACAAGGTTAGGATTTTAATTACAATAACAATGTGTGTGAAATCTTCTACAGTGGTAGAATGAAAAGATTTCTGCATACACTTACCTATAATGACCCACACACACATCTGTTTGTCTGTTTTTCTCTCTCTCTGTTTCTCTATGTTTCCCTCTCTGTTTGTCTCTCTCTTTCTCTCTCTGGTTGTCTCTCTCTCTCTCTCTCTCTCTCTCTCTTTGACTGTCTCTGTTAGTCTCTCTTGATATATACATATATGTATATATATATAAAATTATATATATATAATTAAATATATATTGTGTGTTTATATGTGTGTGTATATATGTATGTATGTATGTATGTATGTATGTATGTATGTATGTATGTGTGTGTGTGTGTATGTATATATATATATATATATATATATATATATATATATATATATATATATATATATATATATATATATATATATATATATATATATATATATGTATGTATTAAAGGCCTTGTATGCAAACAGCCCTTGTTGTAAGTATCTTCACAGTTTATTACAGTTTTTAACATTACTGGGTGAGTATGTTTGAGGGCCTATTTGAGTCAGCTGTGTATAAGTAGTAGTTAACAGCAAACAAGGCCTCTTTTGAGCCATGAAGGCCTGTACTGTTAATTCAGATAATTTATATATTTTATAGAGTGCTAAACTGAAGCCATTGATGTGTGTAAGTAGGCCTTGTTGTAATCATAATCAAAGTTTACTACAGGTGAGTGAATTATGTGCTGAATCATACTGATCCCATAATTTAAACAATTGTCCTAACATGTGTACTGTATCTCATTAACACAAGGCTTGTTTGCTGACAACATTGGCAGAGTCACATAAATATATATATATATATATATATCTCACACACGCGTGTGTGTGTGTGTGTGTGTGTGTGTGTGTGTGTGTGTGTGTGTGTGTGTGTGTGTGTGTGTGTGTGTACATATCCATAGAGACTACAGATATATTAATACACACTAACAGATCTGTTATTCTAACCACAACTCATACATGATGACATGCCAACATTATGAAGTATAAAAGAAGATGAAGGTAAGTAATGTGTTACAGAGTTAATACACCAGAAAACAAAAATTAAACATGTATGCTGTTATATAGATAGTAATTTAAAGTTGGATGTAAATAATATTAGCATGCAATCACTATGTACATTACCAAACAACCCCATATACATAAAATGTTGATCAACAGCTAAGTGAATGTCAGCTTCTACAGTATAAACATGGCAACTGTGTAATGTTGTACCATTAATAAACTGATAATTAATACATAATGATATGTTATAAAATGCCTTAATTCAGACAGTGAACATGTATAAACCTTCATGTGTACAAGGACATACTAGAATCTTTTGAAGCATCTGTACATGATCATACATTCAGTGTGCATGAAATATTATGCATTAAACACCACCAGGACAACACCACATTTAGTGAATGTGATTATTTATTTTTGTTTATCCTTTTGAGAGTGAGTCACAGGCCTGCTTGTTGGCTGTTGTGTTTTCCTTTTCCTTTTGGCAACGACTTTGGCCTTAACTGTACTGGCCTGTGGCAGTTCTGTGGCACTGGGTGTGGGCTGTGACACTTCTGTGGCACTGGGTGTGGGCTGTGACACTTCAGGGGCACTGGGTGTGGGCTGTGACACTTCAGGGGCACTGGGTGTGGGCTGGGACACTTCAGGGGCACTGGGTGTGGGCTGTGACACTTCAGGGGCTCTGGGTGTGGACAGTGACACTTCAGGGGCACTGGGTGAGGCTGTGGCACTTCAGGGGCACTGGGTGTGGGCTGTGGCAGTTGTGAACCAGTTGGTAAACATTGCACGACTGATGGTGGAGCCGTTTCCTGTTTTGGTGTTTTAATCTTGTTCCAAAAGCTGGTTAGTAGTAATTGTTGGGCTAACTTTCTTTGTCGTGTCTCATTTGTAGGTGTCCCTTCCAGATTTTGAACAGAAGTAAGCGGTTGGATGTTGACAGGGACCTGCACAGAACTTGCACCTACTGTACCGGTATCATCCAGAACTGGGGAATGAAGAACTGATGACTCAGGAGAAAAACTAGCAGCATGTACAGAACCATCCTCTGATGGGGTAAAGTGGAATTGTTGATCTCTTGCACTCATTCTCAACTGATTAGCTTGGCTTAGATTCACAACTATTGCTTGTAATGTCCTGTTTACATTTTGTATTTCTTTAGGAACTTGGATGATGACTCTTTCTAGTTGTGACATTTGTGATATTGTCCTTTCCTGCGGTGATGTCATCCTTTCCTGCTGTGATATCATCCTTTCAAGCACTGACATAATTTCTGAATGGCGACGATTTTCTTCAACCAAGATTCTTTCTTCAGAAGCTGCAATAGCTGAGTAGGTGTCACGAGCAGGAGGACTTGAATGCTGAGTTAATGGACGAGTGAGAACATCTTCATGGTCACTTGAGTGAATTTGTCCTTCAGTGGCAACATCTGCTTCTACAGATAAATGAAGACATTATGAACTGCCATGGAACTTTCTGTTGTTTATCAATATAATGAGAGTTGTTCTCACAGTGTAACACATAACATGTTTCCATAAGTTTTCTGTTGTGTCTAATTAAAATTTAGCTTGAAGTAACAATGATGTTTCGACTCAGTGTGAAAGAAGAATGAATGAAAGTTTGTTGTAACCTCACAACTCCTAGCTGATAGTTTACATAACACACAATACATGTTGTCATTACAAACTACATTTTCTGTGACAATAATTGATGTGAAGTTAATTACATGTGAAAGGCATTTATTTAGCATAGCTAAATAACATCTAGAAATGTACACATTAGATGTCCTGCACCTCATACACTCATCTTCCATGCTTGATGATGAACTGGATGAGCCAGGTGATGAGACTTGTTCAGTGTGAGGTGACACATGAGCTTCAGGAGCAACTATATAGAAGAATAACATAAGAATGTTATTGACGTGTACATAATGAACATAAAGTTTGTGTAGTTGGAGTATTTATGGCTAAATATCAGCATAAAGTAATGAGATGACAAGATGTTTCTAGCAAGCTGTACATGATCCATCTTAACATCAAGGTACATGTGAACCTAATTGGCAAATTTATTTTACAAAACATACACCATAAAACATACAATGTTCATGCAGGAATGCGTTGCTAAATTAAGTGTTCTGTTGTAAATACGCTGCATATGTTGTGTAGTAATCTAAAAATAATAATGTACATCACTACCATGACAGAAAAGTTGACTGTGCTTATAATTCAGTACCTAATTGTGGAAATGTGAATGAATGTTTTTAGTGATCTGTGTAAACAATTAAGAGAAGCAGGTGTAGCGCTCACTGTGCCTGACACTCATCAACACACGCAGTGTGTCGCTCACAGATGCAACTGGTGTGATTATGTGGCGTTTAATTAAGGTTCAAAGAAGATATTTGAGTGAACGAATGACTAACGTACGTTTTCATATATAGTGGGCTGGTGGATGAAATTCTTCATAGAATTACCATTTCAAATGAATGTGATGAACTTCTGTTCACCTTGTCAGCTTCTAACAACTGTAGTCCCTCCCCCAAGACGTGACAGCACCCTGACCTTTTATTTGTTTCTACCACATGTAAGGCGTCCCAATAAACTTGACCGTAACATGACCCTGTGATGTGGCTCGGTACCCAACCCCACCCCCTGTGTTCTCCTCTATGCTGTGATTACATATTAATTGCAGCTGGTTTCACACACTGGTACATGAGCAAAATAAGAATCTGAAGTGAGCTACATATGAACACAATTAAATAACATATGCTACATGTTCCTATTTATGCTCTCAGTATAGTTGTCACGATTGTGCTCGCCACAAACCTGGGTCGGACCGCGAGGCTGAGGTGGGGTTGTAAAAGCACCGACCTGAGACCGCGCAGGCTGATCCGGATTGCGCAGTTCGTTGTCATATATCGCAGGATCAGGATAGGAGAAGACAGCGTCGTCGTTGTTGTACAAGCCAGGGTCAGGACAGGAGACATCAGGATAAACATTGTTCAAGCAATAGTTCGGCAACATGTAGTCAGGAGAGCCCCGCTTCAGCTTAGGAGCGCGGGGTTGGCCTCTGCGCGTGCGACGACCATGGCCCATGGTGCTGGTCACAGGAGATGGTAAGCAGACCAGCGTAGCACACCGCCTAGCTGCACGGGTAAACCAGTGCACAGCGCAAGAGTCCTGAGCGGACTGGGGAATCCTCTGTTTCAGCGCAGGAACAGGACACGGCATCTCTAGATTAGGGAAAGAGTAGGCCCCAGGAACCAGGAAGCTGGAGATACACAGGGAAAACTCCGATTCAGAGCAGGAATCCAGGAGACTGAAGGAAGCAGGGACGAAACATCCGCTTCAGTGCAGGAATCCAGGAGGCTGAAGGAAGCAGGGACGAAACATCCGCTTCAGTGCAGGAATCCAGGAGGCTGAAGGACGCAGGGACGAAACATCCGCTTCAGCACAGGAGAACAAGCGGGAGCTTGAAGGAAGCTGAAGGACGCAGGGCGGAACCTCCGTATCAGCATAGGAGAACAAGCGGGCTTGAAGGGAGCTGAAGGACGCAGGGCGGAACTTGGTATCAGCATAGGAGAACAAGCGGCTTGAAGGAAGCTGAAGGACGCAGGGCGGAACCTGGTATCAGCATAGGAGAACAAGCGAGGGCTTGTGGCAGAACGATAGTGACATCCAGTTAGGACTATGCTCAGCAAGGAGCATTATGGGAAAGCAGTACTTAAAGGCCAGCGGGCCAATCCCCAGCGGGGGTGTGAAGGTACTGCTCCAATGAGTGAATGCAAGTCTAGGTTGCAGTGATAGGCTGCACAGCTGCAGTAGATACCAGAGGGAGTGTGTATAGCTTTGGTGAGTGAATCCAGGCTGCAGCAAACATCAGGAGAGCTGTTCCAGAACTGCACCGGTCTGCAAGGTAAGGCAACCAGTAAACCGCGGAGCGGATTCCTTACAATAGTACATGAAGCAAAAAACGAACTTTCATTAAACATAACGACATGTGTTAGTGCAAATTATGTATGTTCGCCTTTGAATGCACTATCTTCCATGCAAGACTTTAAGAGGCAGTAATGACGTGTAACATAGATTATCAATAAATTATGTATATATATATATATATATATATATATATATATATATATATATATATATATATATATAGCAACTGTAAATATTACTGTATGCTCATTTGCAGGTGTTTGACAGGTCTGCAACCCTGTCTTTCCCCATCATTGGCAAGCATACAGTGCTTCCACTGCAGCAAGGTATTCTGGGAAATGACATGCAAATGAGCACTCAGTGCCACCTTTTGCCACCATATATATTAATTGTTACTTTTTGTAGCACAACTAGATAGATAGATAGATAGATAAATAGATAGATAGATAGATAGATAGATAGATAGATAGATAGATAGATAGATAGATAGATAGATAGATAGATGTATAGATATAGAGAGAGAGACATATATACAGATATATATGTAGGTATGCTTATATTGGGAAGAAAGTATAAGTAGCAGTGGAAATATAGATAAGAACTGTAACCTACGACACGCCTAGTACAGTAACATTTGTCACCTGGTGGAAATGGAGCCGAATAAATTCCGATATCTTTGTCCACGGCCAAACCCTCCACGACGACAGGAAGAAATTTTACCCGCATCTGCTCCTCCAATGGTGTTAAGATTAGAGCTTGTGTTGGCGGGCTACCTCCAGTGCCAGAAGCATGCATCAGTTGTGCTTGTATTTTTTTCTTGAAGTTTGCCCTGATATCATCGAATCTCTTCCGACATTTCGTCCGGTCCCTGACATGATTACCACACGCAGACACAGCCAATGTTATTTGATTCCACATTTCTTTTTTTGATGCTGAACTTGTCCGCCCTTGAAATACATACAAAATATATGACGTAAATTATTATTATAAAAACGATCAGTTTCCTAAACTGCTACCTGTTCCAAGAGATACCAAACATGCTGATTTAGGTGTAATATGTGTACCACATGAGCATTTACGTGTAAACATACAAATGTAAGGAAACTTGCATGAATATAGTATGAACTTTGGCAACATTTTGGGACCGATTGTTATGGTCGTTCTAAAGCATGAAGGAATATGTGTGTAACAATTTACTTTTATTGATAGATATTATGGAATAATATTTTGATATTAATACATCTCACATGACGTAGGATAACATGTCTTTGAAGAATTAATTCAAAGATAGACTTACCTAGTAAATGGCCAAACAGACAGTCATAGTGCTCCAGAATCCCTGTGACAAGAACTGTGTTTTCCTGTTCATTGAACTGAGGATTACGTGGCCGCTCCACACGTTTCTTCCGAATACGTGCAGGCCCAGAGCTTGGCTGCTGCTGACTGGACTCTCCTTCTTCCAATGGAAGAGACTCCAAAAGCGGCCCACCAGCAACCACCCCACCACCAGACACCCCAGCAGCACCAGCAACAGAGCCACCAGCAGCACTCGCACTCACAGCAACAGCACTCGCACTCCCAGCAACACCATTCGCACTCGCAGCAACAGCACTCCCATGAATCCTACGTTCACTCAGACACGTACTCGCACGACTACCAGTACCACTCACACCAGTATCACTCTTCCCACGCCTTGCGGCCATACCTCTAGCACTCACAAAGAACAGAAAAGGAATTTAAAGCCAATCGCACTGAACACTTACAAATTGACAACAAGACAAAGATGTAAACAAAACAACACAGGACAAAACTCTCACAATACACCACAACTGTCTCAGTCAATATGAAATATGCAAATCGGCCAGCTCTGTGTGTCGCTCTCTCTTTCTCTCTCTCTCTCACTCACTCCCAACAACACAGAGAATGAATAAAAATACACGCTGCCTTTAAATGGACCGCTCAATCAAACACATGCTTGCTTCGGCAGGTTCAGCAAGAAGTTTCATTGGGGAACCTAACACCACCACGCCATGCACGCCAATACACCTGTGTGTGATCGGCAAATCATCGGCAGAGTGGGAGCAAATGTTTTCGGCTTGATTCGGAAGGGATTCGGCACTTATTGCATACAGAGAGGGAAAATCAGCAGAATCATGCCGATAAGGTACCCTTGGCGATTGCACTTTTTCGGCGCTTACTGCATAGAGCCCTCAGTCTTTTATCACCCAGTTATCGATGCTTACAGAATCGTTATAGGCATTTTGTGCGATAAGTGCTCGATAAGTGGCTTATGAACACTTAGTGCATATGCCTCATTGTCTTCAGCACCGCAGTCGTGCAGACAGTGTCTCCTACGATGATGCTGCAGGGATCCATGCTTCCTGATCAGACCACCGAGACATTAATCCACCCAGGTCACGATCACGGACCGCGAATGGCCTCGACAAGACAAGCAGTAAGTCCTGCTACAGTATATCTGCAGCATCATTGTGAGGATTTAGTACCTTAAATTAATAATTACAGTAATGTCAAATTTGCATGGTTACCATTGTCTACCATGGACATTTTAAATGTAAAGGGCCCAACCTCAGAAAAAGCAAAATGTGGTCAAAAAGGCAGCCGCAAATGATTTTAAGGGTAAAAAAAAAGAGACCGTCTGATAGAAAAACAAAAGTCAAGAAACCCTACTGTAGTAGAACTAAAAGAAAAGCATATCTTAAAGAGAACCTACTGTATCTTTACTGTGTTTTATTATAAGTTTAGCACAGGCATTGCATAGAGAAATCAATGGCACATTAACTTATGTGTGCAATGACATTTCATTGCAACATCCTGCATATTCAAATCATCAATTCTGCATAAAGGACCTGCACATTTGTTTTTCCGAACTGTGACAATTAAATCTCAATAGATCTATAAATAATACAAATAGAAATGAGCAAAATAAAGCAAAAGTTACTATACAATGCGTTATTTAAACATATCACCAACTAGTAAAGTAAAGATTTTGTGTGAGGCTGTTGGACCGTCCTATAATGTAGTGTTTTTGCAATGACATGGGGGTTTTCTCAAAGTAATTGATAAAGTTAGAAAATGCTGTGAATGTTTTATTGACAGAGGGAGAAAAAATGTGAAGTAAAAATCTTCTATGAAATTTACAGAGTGTATCACAAACATTCCAGCCTTAAATCTCACAAAGGGAACATGTTGAAGCACCAGATTTTTATGGCATTAATATAATGTACTACTCATGTGTACGTAAGGTTTATTCACCTGCATTATAGGCCTCAGTATGGGGTGCTGGTATCTCCTCCATGTTAAAATCCATGTGGGATGTAAAAAAAACAGAGGGATACCGGCACCTGTATCTCAGGAAGCATGGGTCCCCGGACCTGAAACCAATGTGGTTCTGCTCCGGAGACCCCCTGTTCATCTACACTAGGAATACAATACCAATTCCCCAATCTGATTGTTGTACTTGACCTAAAATTTCTCACATGGTGTACAACAACCAATCAGATTGCGGAATTGGTTCCCATGATCTGATTGGCTGAAATACCATGTGATGCCAGCTTAGTGACATCATGTTAAAGGGAAATGAAGCACAGCCATTCTGATTGGCTGGCATCATTCCCTTTAAATTACGTCATTAAAAAAAAACATAACTAAAATCGTCACATGGTTTTAACAGCCAACAGATGGCTGTTGAACCAGTTCCTGCCCAAATGTGACGTCATAAGCCCTATTTAAGGCAGTGACACCTCATTTGAGCCCAAGAAAACAACGAGACAACATCGGTTGGGATCTACCATGTGTTTTTTTGGATTGACAGATGAAGACAGAAGGGAAGACAGAAGATAAAGACGATACAGAAATAATGACAGATGAAGATAGAAGAAACTGATTAACGATAGAAGAAAGAAGAATTGGGTACCTGATGCGGATCTTCATGGCGGATAGCATCGGATACTGTTTGAGGCCTTCGCGGTACGTTAGCTTCCTGTTTCCCCAGGAGTCGGAGGGCCAGCGCTTCTAAAGATAAGTAATATATTGAATGTATGGAAATTTATTTTTTTACACGTTTTTCGATTGGATGTGTATTTTTATTTTTTCTTTGCACATTGACTGATAATATATGAATCAGTACCCCTTTAGGGTACAGATCAATACATTATTAGGCCAATAATTTGTTTTTAATTTCTTAATTTGTATTGATGGTGATTTTTTCTATGTATGTTTATTATGTGGATGTATTTGTTTGTCATTTTGCTGCTTTATTGTTAAAAAATTGGCGATTGATTTTCGTTTTCAATTAATGATGTGTTGTGTTGGCTAATGCTTTTAATGGTTGTGTTGCTGATATTTTGTAATAATTAATGTCTTTGTTGGTTACTGTTACAATTACTTCCTTGTTGTTTTATTAATGAATCGGTTTGATTGGTTACTGGTTTAATTAATTCCTTGTTGTTTTATTAATGAATTATTTTGTTTGATTACTGGTTTAATTAATTCCTTGTTGTCTTATTAATGAATTGCTTAGATTGGTTATTGGTTTAATTAATTCCTTGTTGTTTTATTGATGCATTGCTTTGATTGGTTACTGGTTTAAATAATTCTTTGTTAAGCTGGTAAGTGTTTTATTAATTACATTTGTTGGCTACTGTTTTTATTTTGTGAATTGGGGTGTTTCGGTGTTTTTGAATGTTTTATTATTTTGTGTTTTGTGCATTAATGTATTGTGATTAGGTGCCCATTGTGTGCTATAGTGGCTCATCATGCCCATATTATTATATGGGTATGATGCACAACTATAACAATCAATGGGTAAAGGGTGGGTATAATGGGTCCGGGGTGGGTGATTAGGATTCCCGGGAGGGTATCGGGGCCGGGGGGGTTAACCCCTTAATTACTGTAGCGGATATTAACGGCTAAGGTGATTAAGGGGTTAGGGGACATTAGATTGTATTTGCTATGAGTTTTCTGGCAACGGAGGACAGGGACCTTGCAGTAAGCTGAGGAGGACTCCCTTGATATTGCAGGGGTAAGTAGAACTGTATTTATTTACTTGATTTATGTATGCTGGCTAATGTTATGTTTAATAATGGGAAGATAATCTATTATCCCTATCTCCGGAGCAGAAACCGTTGGTTTCAGGTCCGGGGACCACCTGCTTCCTGAGATACAGGCCCCGGTATGGGGTGCCGGTGTCCCTCTGCTTTGTTTACATCCCACGTGGATTTTAACATGGAGGAGATACCGGCACCCCATACCGGGGCCTGTAACTCGGGAAGTAGGGGTCCCCGAGGCTAAAATCAACTTTGTTCAGCTCAGGAGACCCCCTACTCACGCACACTATGAATAAAAATGAAATGTAAGCAGCTTCATTACCTTAGCAGCTATCCGCTACGGTAATATTTTTTTATTTGGGGGGGGGGTGTTTGATACTAGTGTGATGGATCAGGGTGTCTCCTGAGCTGAACAAAGTTGATTTCAACCTCGGGGATCCCCTACTTCCTGAGATACAGTCCCTGGTATAGGGTGCCAGTATCCCTCTGTTTCGTTTAGATCCCATGGTCACGTGACCCACAGGATTTTAACATGGGGATACCGGCACCCCATAATAGGGGCCTGTATCTCTGGAAGTTGGGGGTCCCTGGACCAGAAACCAATGCGGTTCAGCTCCGTAGACCCCCTGCTACATTACTGTAATGTTAGAATTTTAATAAAACCCCCGCGATCGCCTGTGAGAGGCGCGCAGCTCATTTTAAACATTCTAATTTTAGAACAAAATCTAGATTTTATACTAGCGGTTGTAAAGGACACCACATAGAGGTCTTCCAACAGATGGTGCAGGTTAATTTCTCCAGGTCTTCCTGCACCATCTGTTGGAAGACCTCTATGTGGTGTCCTTTACAACCACTAGTATAAAATCTAGATTTTGTTCTAAGATTAGAATGTTTAAAATTGTCCTCAGTAGTTATATTTACCTCAGTAATTGTACTATTCATTAAAACTTCTCTGCTTTGTGTTTCTTTATTGAGAAATAACCTCTTAATTGTTAACTGTCTAATGTAACAAAGACACGCCCTTTCCTCTGTTGCTCGACTGCTAAAACTCTGACTCAGGCCCTCATTCTCTCCCGTCTTGATTACTGTAACCTCCTGCTGTCCGGCCTTCCTGCCTTTCACCTGTCTCCCCTACAATCTATCCTTAACGCTGCTGCCAGAATCACTCTACTCTTTCCTAGATCTGTCTCAGCATCTCCCCTCATGAAATCCCTCTCCTGGCTTCCGATCAAATCCCGCATCTCACACTCCATTCTTCTCCTCACTTTTAAAGCTTTACACTCTTCTGCCCCTCCTTACATATCAGCCCTAATTTCTCGTTATGCACCATCCAGACTCTTGCGTTCTTCTCAAGGATGTCTTCTTTCTTCCCCCTTTGTATCTAAAGCCCTCTCCCGCCTTAAACCTTTTTTATTGACTGCCCCTCACCTCTGGAATGCCCTTCCCCTCAGTACCGACTAGCACCCTCTCTATCCACCTTTAAGACCCACCTTAAGATACACTTGCTTAAAGAAGCATATGAATAGCACTGTGGCTATTCTGAAGACATGGCACATAAAGCTTGGCCCCCTGCAGATGCACTTACCAGAACTCCCTCCTACTGTCTCTATACGTTCCCCTACCTATCAATTAGACTGTAAGCTCCTCGGAGCAGGGACTCCTCTTCCTTAATGTCTAAAGCACTTATTCCCATGATCTGTTATTTATATTATCTGTTATTTATAGGATTACCACATGTATTACTGCTGTGAAGCGCTATGTACATTAATGGCGCTATATAAATAAAGACATACAATACAATACAATGTATTTATTAGCGTCAATGTATAAATAAAAACCATTAGGATCTGTAGCAGGTGTGAAATTCAGTCCCATTGATATCAGTTTACGTTGGTTATCATTTAATACTTTACTGCTCAATTGAAATACTGCACATTGTCTATTTCATGTGTTTTCTTTGTTTGTTTTGCTTATGTCTGTCGTCCTCCTCGCTTTCCTCTTTTTCTGGGTCTTGTGTCTGGTGTGATTTGTTCTAGCCTTTCTTCTAAAGGGGAGAACCGATTCTGTATTAAAACGGCTGAGGGGGGAACCCAATCTAAAAAAACCCCTGAATGATGGGTTTTTGTATGTCTCTCCCACGGTGGACTGCTATTGCTCTCCCTTTCTCTCCATAGGTCTACCTGGGGGTGCCCTTCTCCTTTCCCTACGATCTTGGTATTCACTTTGCGATGAAGAATGTGGTTTATGCCTCCATTGATCATCATAATGTGATCTGGAGTATTTTCTGTCATCTTCCCTAATAAATTCTCTTTTCCCTCTTCTGTAATGAATATCATCTTTATTTCTATGTTGGTATACAGACTGTGCGTCCCTAAGACAATCACTCTTTTTGGGGATGTAGCTCATTGGTGGTGTGTGTCTACCTTCTGTTGAACGTGTAGGCAACACTACAGTTGAAATGATAAGAGAATTAACTATCCATAATAACAAATGTAGGACGGTGCTCTGAGGATGTGTATTTACGTGTTTATTAAACAAACCACAATTAAAATGATCTGTGATACACCTGGTAATACAGCACTCAGGGTATAAGTAGAGGCTCACCACAAACCACTGACAGGAACTTGACGAAGCAAGAGATACTTTGCGAAACGTGCAGTTCCCTGTCAGTTGTGAAATTTACTGTGTCCACTGAAGGCCACCGTAGCCCTCGCGATCGCTCAGACGGATGTCATGCTGACCGGACATGGAAGCAGGGGGATACCACACAGAGCCTCAACGTGGCTACCGGTGCCAGATGTGTTTTTCATGTAAGTGCATGTATACTTCCGTTTATCTTAAATAAAGTGTATATATTTTATTTCTATTTGCGCCTGTCGTCTTTTCCTGGATCACTGCAAGGACAGCAACTTTCCATCAACACAATTGTCTAGGAATTTAAAGATCAAGATCCGAGGGGGTTCCTATAGAACTAAAGATACATTGATGTGAGGAGTTCACACATGTCCATGTGAGTATACTGTAGCTGTTATCTTTTATTAGCTTTTATCCCCATCATTACCTTAATCGTTTTTTTGGTATTTAATTTGTGGTGATTACATTCATGTTTTGTCACTGAGTGTTTTTATATATATTCTGATAAAATATACCTTTCCCCACTAGTTCAGAGGCAGGAGAGGTAGAACACAATGGAAGTGAGAGAGACCTGATTTAGAAGTGAGATTTGAGAGTAATGTTTAAGTTTGGCCCCAAATATTATGTTGAGAGCAGAAAGGAAATGGCTGAGATAAGAGAGAGGGCAAAACCTGGGATCAAGCGTAGAGAGGGTTTTGGAGAGTTATCTGAATTCAGATGCAGCTCCATTTATTTTGCAGCTTTCTTGGGGTTATGCAACAGTTTCAGACTCAGAATTTTGGTATTCCCCTCAATGCCCAGTCCTTAGTCATGAAAGAATTCCTCAGCAAGGGGTCACTCTCTGGAGTCACTCCGCCGGCTCTCCACATTCACTGCCAGGTAGCCATGGGTCTCGGCACCATGGGCTCTCCTGGAGGCATCGTCTCTCAGGTCCCCAGCTCCCAGGACAGTCACACAGGGCATCCACGCCAGCTTGCACCACCAGCACTCCTTGTCCAGCCACTCGATAATAGATGTCCCTCAAAGGACACAACCAGTATGATCCCCCGCAGACACATGCGTCCTGACTGAAGGCAAGAAGAGATGGATCTTAGTGCCGGCATTCTTTAGTTTTATGCCTCTGCTTCTCCCCCACAGTTTAGTGTGCCACACAGACCCACAGGTCTTTGTTTAATTACTCAACCAGGGACTTCTAGGTATGGGGTCCAGATTAACAATAAACCCCTCTAATAAGATCCCCCAATTAGTGGGTCTTCTAGATGGTGTCTTATGGAATTTCACCACTTAGTAAATATGGGCCACAATCCTTTTGCATACTAAAAACCATCATCAGTTTTGCAAATGTTTCATGCAAATGCTTAAGAAACTAAGCAGTCTGAGTTTAATTAAACTTTTAACAGCTTCTACGAAAAAGCTAAGTAAAATCAACATAACGTGTTATTTAAAAGCTCTTAGCAGAAATCAATGTTTTTCTAACTTCATTTGATTTAATCTTCTCTTTAACATAAAATTAACTTACTCTGCAGTCCTTGTTTTGGCAGGATATCAAGTTGAATGCAATGGTGCTGAAAGGCCTCAGTTTATACATAAAACTGTTGTCAACGAAACAATCAATTCCTTCCCAATTTATGATAAAGGGTAGCAGGTTTATTGCTGGATGTTCTTCTGCATATAGCTCTGATATACAGATCTTAATTGCTTACAGATCATAATGTACTTTTATAGAAATATTTTGATTCACACTTTTAGTCTAGTACGGTGCAGTTGTACATAGGAGTTCTTGTGACAGAAAGTATTGAAGAATACAGAATACCCCAAAAGAGTTGGGACAAAGAAATCCATGTAGAGGTGCACACATAAACAATGTAACTATTAAATAATTATAGGAGACTGGTAGAAAAAGAACCCAAGTGTAGCACTCAAGCTCACCCTCTGGTGATGAATGTAGTGGTTAAAACGTAATCTTTATTATTGAGCAACCAAGATAAAATAAAGGGTATTAAAACGACAAACTGAAGGTATGTGCTGGATCCAGATACTGATAGCCATGTTGGCTAAGGATCCTGAAGTGCTAGTGCGTAAATAGGAAAATACTAATACCACACTAGATAACAGTCCTTGTAAAGGATCTGTAGGTGAGTGAACACGTACAGGAAATTCTCGTACACAAGATAACATTAACTGTAAATCACTGAAACAGATAACCTAATAAACCAAAGTATAACGAATAGGATGGTTGAATTTACAGCAGCCGGTGGGTAATTGTGGTGTCACATTTATAATATATTTGATATACCACAATTCAACCAGCAAATAACAGACATGATCAGAGCTCAACTAAATTCTCCCTGTGTGACTGTAAGTACAGGCATACCCCGGTTTAAGGACACTCACTTTAAGTACACTCGCGAGTAAGTACATCTCGCTCAATAGGCAAAAGGCAGCTCACGCATGCGCCTGTCAGCACGTCCTGAACAGCAATACTGGCTCCCTACCTGTACCGAAGCTGTGCGCAAGCAGGGAGACTATAGAGCCTGTTACAAATGCGTTATTTACATCAGTTATGCCCGTATATGACGATTGCAGTACAGTACAAGCATCGATAAGTGGGAAAAGGTAGTGCTTCACTTTAAGTACATTTTCGCTTTACATACATGCTCTGGTCCCATTGCGTACGTTAATGCGGGGTATGCCTGTAATGATGTAGGTGAATCTGCACCGTTACTATGGCTGACTTGACCTCAGTTAACCTTTCAGGGGGTCTGCAGAAATGATCTAGGTAAGTATATATATATTACCAAGATCGGCTACGCTTAAATGAAGCTGCCGAGGTGAGTACTTAGGACCGATGGTACTGTATAAGGTCCTTATGGATTCAGACCCCTGAGCATAAATGAGTATATGGCTAGCTGTGCAGCCAGCACCAGTGCTTATGACCTCAAGTTACCTTGGTTTGGAACATATATTTTGGAGGGTGCCCTCTGTTCAACCTGTGTGGTTAGAGGTTGTTACATGCAGGTTCTGAGGTATCAAACAGAACCATACAGTACATTTAAACATCAAGGTCAGCTAAATAAAATAGGACAAAGATGAGGTAGCTGCTACTGTTCATATATAGTGTACTGATAAGTGGCCCGCAGACACTGCTATTAGAGGAGACTCTTGTATAATGGTAAGTATATTAGCAGATATGTACAGCATAACGGGCTGATCAGATAAAATAATATGAAACTTATCGTAAGTACATAAATCTTGAGAGAATATAGTATCCCTGTAACTGAGAAAGAGGTTGAATGTGTCCGTCGGGGCACGTAAAAAACCTGTATATTGCAGGGACAGAGAGCCGCACCAGCTCGCAGTGCGAGATAGTCAGGTGCGGTGGCGATCAGACTCTGCGCGTGCACGTCTGAAAACAGAGCCGACACGCGCGTTTCGCGAGAGACCCTTTCTCAAGGCGAATTGGTAAGTAATGGTTAAATAATAAATAAATAATTATGTTGTTTATATGTCCACCAAATCAACGGTACATGGATTTCTTTGTCCCTCCTCTTTTGGGATATTCTGTCTACTCCTAGGTAGCACCATTACTTTTATTGATACTAATTCATTATTAGTGTGTGGGTGGGTGTGTGGGTATGTGTGGGTTAGTGACTGACTTTTACTTGGGTTAGTGACTAACATTTAGTGACTGGGTGGGTGACAGTGACTGGGTGACAGTGACTGAGTGGGTTTGGTGGATGACTGAGTGACTGAGTGGGTGAGTGACTGAGTGGGCAACTGAGTGACTGAGTGGGTTAGTGACTGGGTGGGTTAGTGGGGGTTAGTGAGTGGGTGGGGATGGTCTAGTGACTTGAGTGGGTGGGTGACAGTGATTGGGTGGGTGACAGTGACTGGGTGACAGTAACTGGGTGGGTGACTGAGTGGCTGGGTGGGTTTGGTGGGTGACTGAGTGAATGAGTGGGTGATTGACTGAGTGGGTGAGTGACTGGGTGGGTAACTGAGTGACTGAGTGGGTGAGTTAGTGACTGGGTGGGTTAGTGGGTGGGTGGGTTAGTGACTTTAGTGACTGGGTGGATGGGTAGGGTGGGTTAGTGACCTTGGGTTCATGATTGGGTGGGTAACAGTGACTGGGTGACAGTGACTGGGTGGGTGGGAGACAGTGACTAGGTGACAGTGACTTAGTGGGTGGGAGACAGTGACTATGGGTTGAGTGACTGGGTTGGTTGAGTGACTTTGAGTGACTGGATTGAGTGACTGGGTGGGTGGGTTGGTTGAGTGACTTTGAGTGACTGGGTGGGTGGGGGAGTTGAGTGACTGGGTGGGTTGTGTGACTTAGGGTTGAGTGACTGTATGGTTGGGTTGAGTGACTGTATGTGTGGGTGATGGTGACTGGGTGGGTGAGTGAATGTGACTGGGTGACAGTGACTGGGTGGGTTGAGTCACTGGGTGGGGTGGGTGGGTTGAGTGTCTGGGTGGGGTGGGTGATTTACCGTGACTGGGTGGTTGCTGCTTCCTTGCCGCCAGACGCTTCCCCTCCTGCCCCCGAAAATACCAGCGGCACCTGCCCGGGGGGGGACGTGGGCTCAGGGGCACGTGGGAGGTGGGCTCGGGGGGTGCACGGGGGGTTGGTAGCTGGGGTGCGAGACTGGCAGGCTGGGGAAGGAGGCGCACATGGGGGAAGCTGGGTTGGTGCGCGTGGGTGGAAGCTGGGTTGGAGCATGTGTGGGTGGAAACTGGGTTGGCGCTTCCCCTCCATCCCACGTTGGGAGCAGGGAGTAAGCGGAAGGGGAGCAGGGAGGAGCGGTCCAGACACGCTGCTTTCCGGGACCTCGGCTCTGTGCATGGGGAATCGCCGCCATATTTTGAAAACTTTTTTTAATTTAATTAACTGGTTCCCCGCCGCACAGGGGCCACAGGTGGCATGGCCCTCCAACTCACAGGGCCCTGACGCCAGTACCTTTTGTCCCCCCCTGTTGGCCGCCCTGCTGTTAGTAGAGGGAAGATGGTGGAGTAATTTAGCATGACTGCTGTTGGTAATACAGCATAGTATGACAGTTTACTATATTAAAAGATACACTGAAAACACTATCATGGATCCACATTATACAGATTGTTAATTCAGGTTTTTGTATTACTTTTTAGCAAATAAAAATACAACTTGTGAGCACATCCATGTCTCAAATAGGTCTGCAACCCTGTCTTTAACAATTATCTCTTAGGGCCTCATGCAGTAAGCGGCGGAAAGGCACTTCTCGCCACTTTTCCGCCTAAAAAGCCTATCCGTATTCAGAAAAGGGCCAGAAAGTGGCGAGATTAAAAAAAAACGCCAGTTTTGCTGGTGGTTTATTTTTTTCGCCGGTGGCGGGGCGAGAAGGCACTTTCCGCCTAAAAATCCAACTTTTTCAGCCACCCTGTATTCTAGTAGAGGCGAGTAGCTAAGCGGAGCTATTCGCCTCTCTAGAATACCGTTTCGCTGGCGGATCAGCCACGCAAGAAAAAGATGGCAAGTTGCTGCTCAGAGGCAGCGGATGAGTGGCGGATCGGCACTTAGAAAAAATTCAGTCCTTTTTCCTGGCTGGGATTGATGCCGGGGGTCTCCAGAGCTGAAACCATTAATATCAGCACCGGACCCCCCCGGCATGCATCCGAGGCAGGAAAAATGCATTTAAAGCCCACTTCATTACCTTAGCGGCTAACCGCTAAGGTAATGAAGGGGTTAAATAGCCGTGCCAGGTTTATTGTGGGTAGTGGGGGTGGGTGAAGGGGGTATTTGGCCCTTGGTTTTTGTGTAGGGCTTGCGGGGGGGTTGCGGGTGCACTTAACCCCTTCACGACCGTAGCGGTTAATACCGCTACGGTCATGAAGGGGTTAAGGCCTCCCGCTACCCACCCGCAAGCCCTAAACAAACACCATTGGGGCTAATACCCCCTTCACCCACCCCCACTACCCACAATAATAAAAAATACACACACCAGCCCCACACTAACTAAATAAATATATATATATAAAAAAAAAAAATATATATATATATATATGACCCCAACAACACCTATACCCCCCTAACATACAGTATAGTCACAAATGGATAATAGTACAGTTGTCCATTTAAAATACATACACAACAATAAAGACATTAAATACATATAGCACTCACCCATGTGCGGCTGCCACGATGAAGGCCATCCTCATCTTCATCATGCCCATGCCCCATCCGCTACTGCAAAACAGACACAAGAATTAAAAAATCCAATGTAATGTCCCCTAACCCCTTAATCACCATAGCGGTAATTAACCACTACAGTCATTAAGGGGTTAACCCACCATCACCCACATACCCTCCCCAACTAACCCCCCCAACCACCCTCACCCACTACCCATAGGGGAGTCCTACCAAATACCCTTGGGGCCAATACCCCCTCCCCCAGCACATACAGTACAATAATGTGCCAAATAACTATTATCCACATAGGGATAATACATTATTTGGCCATTATTAAACACATTAAATACTGTAATAAAGTAAAGAAAATTCTACTAACCTCATCAATAAGAAGGCTCCATCGCCAGCATCATCCTTGGGGTCCGTTGCCAAAATAATAAATAGCCAATACATCTCAATGACATTAACATACCAATGAACCCCTTAATCACCTTTTCAGGTACTAACCTCAAATGTAATTAAGGGGTGAAGCCATCCTGCAATGGCAACACCACTTATGCATAACATCCTCAATGAATTAAAAACCAATTTCCTACACAAATCTCATGTAATCATTCAATCTGAAGCCTCAAATGCCACTTAAAACATTGCATTTACAGTGTATACATGTAGCATAACATGTAAACTACATGTACACGCTGCAAATCAATGTTAACAATACAGTAATCCAACTCAAATAGCCTGACATCACAGGAAGTACACTGGCGACACACTTTATTGAAGTGTGGCCAGTTCCGCAAGCCGGGAGATTTCCCGGCTTGCAAGTGGCAGCCCCTCGGCGTGCCGCGCGTCTCCGATGCACGGTCACGCGTCATCGGGTGCCTGCGCCCCCTGCACGCGCGTCCAGGGCTCCCCGAGGGAGCTCTGGTGTCCCGCGATGTGGGGGACGGCGGCAGGGGGTTCCGGGGGTTCCACCGACTCCCGTTGATCAGCTTACTCACGAACCAATCCACGAACAGGAAGCCATAAAATAAAAAAACATAAAATAATAAACATTAAAACAATCCAGGGGTCTTCTAGTTGTAATCCATCTTCATCTGTATTCTTCTACCTTCTTCCGGGGTCTTCTTGCCGTCCGGTGCCACGCCCTGGTCTTCTTTCTTCAGAGGAGGTCCTTTTAAAGGCCTATGACGTCACTTTTCGTCATATGGTTCCCACGGCCCTGATTGGGCCGTGAAAACCATGTGTTTTGGCCGATGTAAAAAAAAATGATGACGTCACTTAAAGGTAATGACAGCACAGCCAATCAGAATGGCTTTGCTGCAATTGCCTTTAAGATGACGTCATGAAAAGACACATGGCCGGACTAACATGGTACGGCAGCCAATCAGAGCGTGGGAAGTCTATCCCTACTCTGATTGGTTAAAGTACCATGTGACAGAGGCTTTCAATGACGTCACATCCTTTCTCCCCCAAGCCTGTACCTAGAATTTCCCACGTTTGCTGAACTGGTGCTAAATTCTGTCCCTCATATGGTTGCCAGGTGTCGGGTATTAAGTTTCTAGAATCGCAGGATTTCCCCTGAGAAGGGAGAGAGCATGGCTGCTGCTGCTAGGGGGCTGGGCAGCTTGAGCCAATGGGTTTAAAGCCTAGATGTGCAAACTGGCTGTTCTTGCCAGTCTGTGGTAAGGGCAACTTTTGGCTTCACAGCGCAACATCAGGGGATGGAACGCTGCACCGTCCAGTTATGCAAATGCGCTGCGGCTGCACGGGCATGTCACGCGTTCCTAGTGGCTTGGTGACATAGTTGCCCCTGGTAACTTGAAGAGTCGCAGAAATTATGGTGGGTTCGGCTCCGTTAAACCGCCGGGTCCAATAACCGGAGGGAGCAGGGGTTAGAGGGTGAAGCAGACTGAATGTTCTTCACATTTTCTGTGGTTTCCAGGTTCCCCCCGGGGATGGTGCGGGTTCCCCGGTTTGGTTTAGGTTCTCTGAGCTTGGACCGGGTTAGGTTCGGGTGCCCAGGGCTGAGGTCCCCGGGCTCCGTTCATGTTTTCTGTTTGGGCGGTAAGCTGAGAAAGAACCAGTTGCTAAAATCTCTGAATCCCACCACTGAATGAATATATATATATAACCCCTTCTTGCTCGGCCCAAAGGAGTGTTACTATCTAGGTAGTGTTAATTGGTGTAGGTGCTCAATATCTTTGGTTACCATTCTCAGGGTGCTGACATCCGTGCAGGCTGGTGTTGTAAGCGTTGGTTGGAATAAAAATCACCAGGAACTTTATTTAGACCAATGAGTTTCTTTATTCTACTGTACATCTTGGATTTCATACACTCTTCTTATTTATTTATAAAATGTTTTACCAGGAAGTGGAGATAAGATAGATGATCCAAGGCACTACAGATTTTCAAAAGATTTATTCCGTCCAAACAGCACAATTTTTCGAACTTCTCAGAGGTCTTTCTCAAGCCTTAATACCGGCGATGTATTCTGCCATTAGTCAAACATTGACAGCACCACCATTTATGTCCTACAGGAGAGCCTTTACAATCGGGGACACTGTGGTCAGAGCCAACTTTGGGACTGCGAAAGCATCTACCACAAGATTTTTAGGCACACCCGTTAAAGGAACTTTTCCATCTCTGGCGTGTGCCCAGTGCGGTAACGTTCAAAAAGGCTCTACATTCACGCACCCATTAACAGGTCGGCTGTATCACATGAAGTATTACACCACATGCAATACAGAATTTGTGGTTTACTTAATAAAATGCCCTTGTGGCATGGCTTATGTTGGCGGGACCACCCAAAAACTTAAGGAGAGGGTGAGCCAACACAAATCCACGATCAGATGTCGGGTACAAGACCAGCCAGTGTCCACACATTTTATATCAGCTGGACATAGGGTCAGCCAGTTACAGGTTATAGACCATGTCTTGAAGCCGAGATGTGGGGGCAATAGGATATTTATCCTTAAGAAACGTGAAGCCTTCGGGATACATGAATTAGGAACATTACATCCCCATCGTCTAAATCGTGATTACGATCTGACGGGTTTCTGAGTAATGAACTTTGTGCGATTATGGGATGCTTTTGCAGGTATCTGGTGTGATGCAGTATGGGTTAGCACCATTTATTGCAGTGTTTCTCCGTTATGTAAATGTCACAGGAGACCAGAACTTTTAACACCTTAGTACCCGGATCATTTGATTGAGCAAAGAGAAGATAAAATAAATTGTGATTTATTTACAGAAAAGAACATACACACATCAGTTTACAATTACACTAAAAATACACTTACTGGGATGGGGGCAAACGAAAAATGTTGTTCCCAAAACTAAATCTTTGGAACTAAATTCTCTTGGCACAATTTCCGAGGAGTGGGAGTTGTGCGCAAAAAGCAGTCCTCGGTCAGTGGCGCCGCTCGCACCCGCAGTTATTCCGCCGGAGCTGCTTCCTCCCTTCTGCCGCTTTGGAAGTGGTTCTGGGAACCTTAGTTCTTACGAACTACTGAAGCTTGTTACAAATCTTTGTTACGATGTTAATCTTAGGTGAATTTGGTTCCCAATGGGCTGCAGGGTTTCTTATACACTAAACAGTCCTATACTTAACCCGTGCAGCCAATCTGCTCCGTGGGAATAATCTTCCCCACCTATCCCGGAGTTGCCAATAATTTGCAAAACCTGGCAGAGGGGCTTCTTAGTTTGCTAAGGGCATGTGCAAACCTTCCACCTTTGCCGCTTAGCATACAAGACCCGGCCCCCTTACCTGGCGACATTTTGTTTGAGCTGGCCGGACATCTGGCACATTTGCCCGGACATTTACTAAGATGGGGATACTTGAGTTACACCACACCACTTGACACGTTAGTATGTCGGCACCTTTCAACCGGACTTTTTCCAGACATCGTGGCATCAAGACAGCGGGATGCTTTAGAAGTCCAGGGCTGAATATGCGCTGTTACCTTGCAGGAATTTCCTGCCATACATTTCTAACGACAGTGATTACAAATAAAGGGTTTCCTCTGTCTCTGGTGTGTTAGATGAAAATCCCTATGTGCCTAACATATTGATACAAATAAAATAGGGGGACTTTAATTTATCAATTTTTATGTAACTCTATAAAAATTACGCTGGGTGGTTTTTCATGATTTAACCTGAACATCGCTCACAGCAAATCTCAGCACTCTAGAACCTTCCTAGCGAAAGTTAGCTAAAAGCCGTTTGCTTATGCTGCCAAGCGCTAGGTTTTAAAACCATTTTTTCCTGTATGCAGTTACAGGAAAACACTGCCACAGTTATACATTTCATTTAGAAATCACATTAGTCGCTCCACCTTGTACCTGGTGGGAGACACACATACATTTTTATTGAGATCACAGTCTCGTTGCCGTTACTGGGGTTGCAGAACTGACAATCTACAATTCCCCAATATGGCTCAGGGGCACCCAGCCGGGCCAAATACCTTTATTAGTGGCCTGGGTACCCCTTTACCAGAACAGTAAACCCTTACCATAATGCTCCCTAGAGTCCATGCACATGCTATGTGCACACATATCAGTATTGATCAGCCACATGACCAATGTATTGGGTTTCCCATATATTTTCGTGTGTGTTAGAAGTGCTCTATGTGATATTATATTAACCCCGTTACTGTATCCTAAACCTTAGCTGCTGACCTTGTCTCCGTGTGATGTGATATATATTTATTTATTTTTGACCTACCTCTCCTGGATTGGACTATTTGTTATGGTTGTATTATTTTGACTTTCTTGGTTATAATTAATTGGGACTGCTTATTTAAACTTTCCTCTTTTATTCACATTGCCCTGTTTTTCCTTCCCTCTTGTTCTTCTCCTCCCTTTGCATTCCCCTTTTCCCCTCTACAATTTAAATACTCATTTGTATATATTGATTTCTGTAAGTATATTTTCCTTTAACTGATGTTTGCCTCCATTGGCAGGACATTTTTTATTCAGGCACTTTGTTAGTACATTGAGGACACACAGTGGATGGAGTGAGGGTGACTTAGGTGTGGGGTGGAAGGTCCATTGTGAGGCTAGCAGTCCCAGTGAGTTGGTATATGTGATTGCCTTTGCACCACTCAATGTTTGTATACATAGGCAGCATGTCATGTCACTTCCCTTAGTCCCACCCCCTCACCAATGAGTATTGAAGCCTTGCGCATGCGCGATGCTACGCTTGGCAACGCTGGGTGTCAGGGACGCCAGCGGGTCTCCCCGCACCACTACTCATATGATCGGCGGTCGGAGAGGAGCTGTAGATAGCACCCTCAAGTGCAGTGTACACACCAGTATTTATATGGAGTAAGTACATTTACTGTGAGAACTTGACTTTCTAAAAGCTGTGATTCTTTGTACTCTTCCTATCCTCCAATAACTTGGAATGCTCACCTCCTGTATCTCACTATGCCCTCCCTATTGCTTTGTCTGTTTACAGTTTCCTCACTCTTTTGTGAGCATTTCTGTTCTCTACAACTTCCCCACTCCCCACTGCACCATTATTTATACACCTCTCTCCCAACAACTTCTTTACCCCTCAATAAAAACACCCACACAAATCCTCTATTCACACCCTCTATCTACTCCTTCCTGCTGCTGAGTATCTCCCCTAAGCCTGAACTAAGACATACACACCTGATCTCACCCATGCCTCCCTGCCATCTCTTCCCCTATAAATGGTGTTAACCTTCTGATTTAATACTGACTAACCTTAAAACTCACCCCACAAGTTAAGCATCCCAACAGCCTGCACTCATGGCTACTGTCCCACAGTCACTCCTACCACCCATTGTGGCCAAGCACTGCCATCTACAGCACTTTTTCCCTCACCTGCTGTCTATGTAAGTTTCCCCTCAAACCTCTTAGATTGTAAGCTCTTCGGGGCAGGAATTTCCTTTCCTATTGTCTGATTTTGCTGCACTTAATGGATTTTAATTCCCTGTACTGTATTCTTTGTGAAGCGTTGAGAACACTTTAGGCACTATATAAATAAAGACATACAATACAATACAATACTCATTTTCTTTTCTCAGTGTGATCTAGGCAATAGATGCAGTGTGTGTTAACTTACCATAAATGTGCATGCTGAGCAGTAGCATTGTGGCAATCAGTTAAGAGTAATCAGCTGATTTAGGTTTAAACAATCAGGTTTTGGCACCGTTTGTATGTGTGTCTCTCCTATATATTCTGTTCCTGCTTCATTTAGAGTACAGAGCTTGAGAAAAGACCTTGTGGTCTGAAACGTATGTTGCTCTGGAGCATGTTGACTGCCTGATGATTTATTGAAAATAAATTACCTTTTTTCTATTGAGAGTGCTGCGGACTTCCTATTTTCTACATAACACTGGACTGGTTGGTGTTCCCTGTCTATGTGCAAGCACCCAGACACCTGTTAAGTATATTTTTTATTTTCCATTGTTGGTTTATGATTTTTTATTTGTGTGCACCCAGCATTTTTTTTTCTTTTGAAGTGAAACGTCTTTAGTGGCACCTAGTCAATTTTGATGGAGCAAAACTCCTTCATGGAGACGAAAATGTGAAACGGAAATGACGTCACGCTCCTAACGGCCGCCGCTCCCCCCACACGCCCGCTGACATATGCCGTGCATGCGCAGTAGTGATGGCGCCGCTGACGGACGCTACGCATGCGCAGAAGCGGCTGGCATCGCTCAGTTCTCGGCGCGCATGCGCAAGGGCTTCTGGAGCTCGGCAGTGCATCGGGAGCGCAGACCACCCACCCACACCCCACGTGCCACACACCCTGTCACACGCACACAAAGACATACACTTTCACACACTGTCACACACACACAGACACACACAAAGAAGTTTCACTTACTATGCGCGTGCAAAGCACACACAGCTTTTTTTTTGTGTTTGTGTATATGTATGTATACTGCACCGACACACTTTATTCGAGCAAATACCCAGTATGTACCTGGCAGATACCTGGAATGCGCCGCTCCTCACCTCTGACAAGCTCCGTTGTGTTTGCCTTCCCAGCCTGGGTTCATGCCTGGCTGACGGGCGGCTGATCTGTTAAATGATAATGATTAGGATTTAATAGGCTGCAATGCTTCGCGTGTCTACCAGATGGCATAAATTCATGAATTGTAATGCAGTATATATATATATATACTGTGCAGTATTGCAGCCAGCGGGAATAAAATGCTTCAATCCCTCCTTGGAAAATACCTCAATGCACTCGGGCAGAAAACAGTCACAAACCTCAATACACCCGGGTATACCCGAATTCGTGGGACTAGCCGAGCTCGAATAAAGTGTGTCGCCAGTGTATACTGTATATTGCAAATGGAAATATTACTGTGTGCTCATTTGCATGTCTTAGACAGGTCTGCAACCCTGCCTTTCACCATTATCACCCAGCATACAGTGCTTCCACTGCAGCAAGGGATTCTGGGAAATGTCATGCAAATGAGCACACAGCGCCAGCTTTTGCTTCAAAACCATATCACATGGTCCCCTATAAGCTTATGCTTGCTGCATATCACAGCTTTGAGCACAGCCTGGGTTAAGATGCATAGCCAGTAAACCTTCTCACAGAAAGTCATTTCGACCTTAATGGGTCTCATCAGTGTGGGGTTGGTTAAACTGGCTTTGCAAAATGAAGCTTAGGATAGGTTTCACCACACTTAGTTAAGTTATGGTGGGTAAAAAAAAGTGACAAAAACCCTCTACAGTAAAGCATGTAGCAAATGGAAATATTACTGAGTGCTCATTTGCATGTCTTAGACAGGTCTGAAACCCTGTCTTTCACCATTATCACCCAGCATATAGTGCTACCACTGCAGCAAGGGATTCTGGGAAATGACATGCAAATGAGCACACAGTGCCACCTTTTGCTTCAAAACCATATCACATTATTCCCTATAAGCGTATGCTTGCTGTATATCACAGCTTTGAGCACAGCCTGGGTTAAGATGCATATCATATATATCATTTATTTATGACATTTCTGGATCAACATATACATAGAACATTGAACAAAAGTTATAACCATTGCAATTATGGCTGAGGATCGGAATACGTTTCGTATTTGCTTTCTTCTAGAGGTGAGGAGTATACAATTTGCTGATGTAGTTCTTTTCTTCAGTTAGTAGAAGCTCATTTTTGTTAATTAGGTATTCATCTTCATATTCATTTTGACATTCTTAGAGACTTAAGTACTTACCTACAGGATGGTGTGAAGCATTCATTTCAATAGATTTAATCATCTCTAGAACATTACATTTTCATTTTCCTGACAAAAACTACCAATTAGAAATTGCATTGGAAGTTATGTGCAGATTCTTTGTCAGGCAATCATTGTGTCCGATTACTTTTATCTTCAATTCTGTGAATTAATGGATGTCATAGTTTATTGCTCAACATTGGACATTAAAGGGCATACCGTTCACCCTGCTGTGTTACTTTTGTGCCTTGGCATGCAGTATAGTAGTAACTCAACAGTAGAGTGAAGTCCAATGTAAAACAATTAGTAGAATCACATTTCTTTGATAGGACTGCTTAACTTTAAAGCTACACTCTTCACTACTTTTTATTTGTTTCTCAATGCAGTTTAAAGTTTTAGTAGCCATATTGGTCATGAAGAAATATAGTCTTGTAATTGTGATACCTTTTAACCTTTAAGGAGCCCTTATGATGTACATTATAAAGCAGTGGGGCTTGGAAGTGAGTGGAATAGCATTGTTGCTTTTTTTGCCTTGTATGTCAGATCCAGGAAGCGTGATCCCTCCTTCCATTTGTATAATCAGGGTACTCATTGTACTCATAATCCTGGAAGTGTGGAGGTACTCTGGTGTACCAAAAAAGTTTACTCACATGGGAGTTCTGCATACACTAGATTATAGCACAAATAGCTCTTAGGACCTCACCTCTTCTGCATTAGTACAATCACATCTCCACTCCTTTGCATATTTAAATAATGTTAATAATTTAAATAATGGAGAACACCTACTAAGTACAAATATAAAAAGTATCATTACCTTGGTTAAAATTACACATTTAGTTGGCTTAATTATTCGCCCTGCTGTTATTTTGTGACGGGAGGGGGTAACCCGGCTATACAATAAAGGTCAATCCCATTTTGGTTACCCCAAGATCCATGTATAAGGGTTCAAAAGAGTCAGCTCTTGGAACCAGTAACATTGTATCACTGTGTTATACTGTATGTATTAAAAGTATTTTTTGTGTTTTTCATTTATGGGCAAGCAATCAAGCAGGGATTTCTAGGGTATGAGTTTCAAGGGGGGGGGTTACGGAGGAACCGTTGACAGAATGTGCCTAAGAGGTTGGGGTTTGGAGTTGTTGGTTCCCCCATAAATGTACCTGGGAATCATGCCTGATTCTCGGATACATGTAGGAACATTGTCCCGGCAATACCTCCCCATGAAAACGCAAGTGCGACTCACCACTAGGGTACCCTGCTTCAGCACAGCCCAGAAAGGAGAATGAGGCACAGGGATAAAACATGTATTCCTGTAGCTGAGGGCATCCCTAGGTTAAGGGGGTACCCCAGCTAGTTCCAATGTGACCAACAACCAGAATAGGGTTTGTGGGTGCCCCAACTGTATATAAAGTTGAGAGGGGGCTCGAGTCCAACCTGAGTCCAAGGGAAAGTGTGTGGGGTATAAGGCAGATAGAATAAAAACTACAACATTTTTCCTTTTCTGTCCCCTGTCCCCCAAGAGTCAGGAGTGTATTAAATGTACTTTAATGTGATGTAATGTGCTTTCTACTTTCGGAACCGGTGTCCAAACAGGCTGTCCGAGCTAACCCAAAAGCCCCGGTAAGTCTGCTGGACATCGGAGTTCAAAACAGCCAGGGGATGCCCAGAGGTGTGAATAGCATTTGGTCAGCGGGGAAAGGCGGAGTATCAGGTACAGAGATCAATGGCAGTCCTCTGGGATGCCATTTGTTCTGCCAGACTTGGTTGAACCTGCCCAGCGGGTGGCATTGAGATAGCCAGGGAGAGAGGTGGCAGACTTGCGCATGTCTCTTGTCTATTTTGGATTTCCCGCTGACCTGGCTTTTCTAGCCGGCTTGGCTCTGATTGGTTGCTGGAGAAAGTTCCCACGCGTTGATTGGCTGTTCAGTTTTGTGAATGAAACTGAAAATACTATAAGAATCTATGATTCGTAGTCTCTGGTAGCAAGAGCGTGGGCGGGCATTTCAAAGTTGCTTCTGTGCAAACAGCAGAACAACTGGCTTCGATTTCAAGCCTGATAAGTCTGCCAGTCTAAATCCTGAGTTTTGTGCCTAAACTCTTAGGCCTCGGCCATGTTCCTTGCTTGCTGGCGGAAGCGCGCTAACGCGCGCTCCCGCTCAGCACTGAGCCCCTACAGCCGCAATTAGAGCGGCTTTAGTAGGGGCTCACCTGCTCTTCCGCGCACTTGCGGAAGCGCAGGTCTTAGGGGAATTTAAAATTCCCCCGCTTGCCGGCGAGACAGGCCGGTCACGTGAGCGGTTCGCCCAATGAGGGCGAACCAGCTCCGTGACGTCACTGGCCCGCCCCCGGCTAGTGATGCGCCCGCCCCCGGACCGCCCCCTGACGGCCTGCTGAGAGCGCTTGCGGTAAGCAACCGCAAGGCCAGGGAAAGCACCCGCTTTCCCTGAGCCTCAGCGCGCCTCAGCACGCCAGCGGTAAGCGTGTCCGAGGCCTTAGAGACAATCGTAGCAGACGTGGCTGGAATTTTATGCCAATTTCAGTTCCAGGAGATTTGGACTAACTCGCGGTCAGGAGGGACCAAGTTCTCAGAAGAGAAGTAGCGATGGCGTGTGGAACTTTATGCCAATTTGGGTTCCAGGAGATTGCGGGCTAAGTACCAGTCAGGGTAAAACTCTCCCATAGAGATCCCTGCACTAAGGAAAGTCTAGTTTTCTACCCTAGTCCCAAAGTAAGTGTGTCTTTTTGTTTGTATGTTGTGTATCATTGTGTGTAAGCGAATTTATGCCGAATAAATTACAATTTATTTAATTACCTTATTTGCTCAATGAATGATCCCGGTAAAAAAGGTGTAAATAACCTGGTCTCTCATGTCATATATTTCGGTGTATGTTGTGATATAATGGGTCAACATTGCCATTCTATGGGTCACATCCTACTAAAACAAGGTGACTGGCACTTCAGAGGTCTTCATACAAAAAAAGGCATTTTAATCCACACAGATCGACGTTTCGGTCACATACACTGACCTTTGTCAAGATAAAGTGGTGTGCATACAATGCTCCTTATATCTGTGACTAATATGAACTGTGCATGATACAGGTGAAAGGGGCGTGACTAAACACTGTCAGTAAAAGTGACATCATGAAGTTTTGTTGGTGTATGTAAGATCACACCAATAAACACAGTGATAAAGTTAACCCCATACACCTTAATATTGTAAAAAAAAATACCTGATTGCAAGCTGCATCAATCATGGAAATGACAATCCTCATAAGAATAATGTGCAAAACTGGTGCTGCAGTGACCTAAAAACGAACAGATTAAAAAACTGATTGCATAACAAAGTTAAATATCAAATTCATTATTATACACAATATATGAAGAAGAAAAAAACATACTACATGTAACGGGTATTCCCTGTGAATACAGACGCTACTAATGCTGTATTTACCTGTGTGGCCCTCAGGAGCCTAAGCCTCTGCATAGAGAGCCTGGCGTACATATATATCACAATATCTCGTGGTGCAACGCCTCCACCTGGGAGGGATCCCGACGGAGCGGGAGGAGTCCCTAACAGGACACAACTCAATAATACTCACTGGTATAAACTGAACGGTCATTACTGAACACATGCACGTATCTATATTAATACTCTATATGGATCTTAACAATACTCGCTCTCGTTGAGAGTATTATCCTTCCCAAGCACCGTGTACCCCCACACCGTGTATAAGTGTACTATACAGGTCCCTTGGCCACTCTACCACGTTATTGTCCCCAAGTGATACCCCCGCCCTTTAGGCATGTTTCTTGCGTTGCTGTACAGTGTTGGTGCACTTGTAGAATGATACCTGCCCGGGGCTCCGGCCCCGGGTTCCGCAGTCTACAACAGGGATTCCGTCCGGTCCGACGTCGTCATCAGCCACCGCGTGGGGTGAATTCCGGCGTGGATAATATCACCGTAAGTCTCTGTGTCTTTGGTGGTGTTCTGAGCCCAGAACCCACCTTGCAGGGCTGTGCTGCGTAGCACTGTGTCCCTGACTACCAAACAGATAATGGGGCAGAGTTCCTATCTAGAGCCTGTCCCTATAGCACAACAAGCTGGGAATATGGCCCAGGACATAACTGGGGCCTATGGGGCTGCTGGCCTAATGCAGTGGGTCACAGACCCCTGCACTCACCTCCTACCCCTAGCTCTTCCTGGTCCTGACTGCGTGGCTCAGCGCGTGAAAAATGTATCAATCCCTGAGAGCAGGGAAATACTCCAGCCCTATTGGCTCCCTGGCTTCAGGTGGTGCACTCCTGAGGCTCATGGGATATGTAGTCCCTGCCCATAGCCACTCCTCATTGGCCGCCTCTTTGCGCGCTTGCACTGCGCAAGTGCAATCTCTCTGAGGGCCTCCGCAACTGCTGCTGTACTGCGCATGCGCGAAGGACAACATGGCGATGCCCTGTACCGTCGGGCCGCCGCTGAGCCACTGGAGCGCTCACTGCTCGGCCCCCAACCTTTAGAGATGCCAGGCACAGTCACTCAACTGCATGCCTTTTTTTCATATCTCAACACCAACACTTATAATTTAACCTTCACACATCACTTTCACAACCATCACATACAGTTCTTAGACTTGTGTCTTTATGTAGGCCTAAATCTTCAGGTATATACAAATATATACCGCAAACCACACTTAAGGAATACGCTGTTGCACTCTTCCAGCTGTCATAGCCCTAACTTACTAAGAGGATTGCCATATGGACAGTTCCTGTGTTTACGCAGGAACTGTTCCACTATGGAGGATTTTGAGAATAGCTCTAATGATTTGATTAAAAGATTCTCAGAAAGGGGCTATGATTCTAAACGAGTGTGAGAAGCTTATATAAAAGCTAGGGAGAGATCAAGTGAAGATCTCATTAATTCAGATCCCTCAACTTTTTCTCATGTTAAACGAAAAGACAAAGTGTATGATCAAGACAAATGTGAACCCCCATTCTTTATTACGCAATACAGCCGTCAGGCTATAAATATAAAATCAATTATCAGGAAACATTGGTCCTTGCTCAATACAGATATCTATTTGAAAAATATGGTTTCTATGGAACCATTGATTTGTTTTTTAAAAAGCCCATACATTGGGTAATATTGTGTCACCAAGCATGATTTCAGATACAAAGAATTGTAATAAACATGTATTTTTTCCTGAGTTACGCGGATGTTTTCAATGTGGAAAATGCAAAATGTGTCCATATGTTCAGAAAACATTGAGTTTTTTTAATAGTGATCTAACTAAGGAGTACAAAATTATTTCATTCGCAAATTGTAATACAGATCATTTGATTTACATGATAATCTGCGGATGTAACAAAAAATACATTGGTCTAACCACACGAAAATTCAAGGTTAGAATGTCTGAGCATATTGGACACATTAGAAACAAAGATATTACACATCCTGTTTCAGGTCATTTTACACAGTGTCCACCTCGTACTCTTAAAAACTTTAAGTGTGTTGTTCTGGAACATGTCAAATCCCATATTCGTGGGGGTGATAGATCCAAAGCATTACACCAGAGGGAGGCCTTTTGGATATTTACTATTGACACACTAATGCCAAAGGGGCTTAATACAGAATGGGATCTTAAAATCTTTTTAGGATTCCTATATCATGATGTCTATATATGATGATTCTTACATACTTTCTATCTCCTTTCTTTCCCCTCCCCCAATTCTTTCCCCTCCCCCTTTCCTTCCCTCCCCCCTTCCCCCTCCCACCCCTCTTCCCCCCCCTCCCACCCCCTTCCCCCCCTCCCACCCCCCTTCCCCTCATCCCTCCATATTCCTTCTTTCTTTTGTTCTTCTGATTGTTGATCTGGTTGCAAAATATAGAATTCCTAAATGTGATATAGAATTGATATAGAATTTGATATAGAATTTGAATTGATCAAATGATAAAAATCTGCGTTCTTCCCATATGCCTATCATAATATTGGATGTTCCTATGTATATGTCCAACCATCATGTGCATGATGGACATTTATTACATTATAACCATCATCAAATACTAATGCTATGTTTGCATATGTTCTATGTACATGTTTTTGTATGCCTTTCTTCCATTACCATGGTGCTTATCGTCCATGATTACCCTAGATTTTAAAGGGAAAAAGCTGAGATAAGTTTGAGTAAACTATAAACTAATTGTGTTATGACAATAGTCTACTAACACATATGGTTAACAAATATATGAATAGATGTTATATATTATTTTACAAGATCTAGATAATTGTTGTTTAGAATGTCAATTAGTCCAATTACATATATTGTAATCAGGTGATTATTACTGCATACAGTAGGTGTTTTTCACTAGCTAATTGCTGAAGGATGGGTTTAAATAGTGCCCTTCCTTCACATTCGTCACACTCCTTGAGAAAGAGCAGTCTTGATCGAAACGCATGGGAGGAGGAGGTCTCTAGTGTTTGTCAAGATATCCGTTTTATGTAGCCAATAAAGTTTTTTTTAATCTACAACCACTTCCTGGTGAGTCTGTGTTTCTAGGAGTGGCGGCGGCGGCATCGAACATCTGTTTCTTCATTCTACTTTCGGATCGTGGCCACGCCAGGGGATACCGGTAACCAGCCCAAGTGCTCCGCTACGCCGACAGAGGAAGGGATCTACAGTTACAATAGTGAGTACTTGCACACCATACCGTTACCGTTATTGCAGCTACATCCCGCATAGATCGGGTCTGCTTTCAACACCCCCTCACGGACAAGTGGCTGACTGGGTATATCCCTATATACTCCGCTTATACCATATACTCTAGAGCAGATACAGCTCACAGTACGTGATTCCTTGAGTCACAGATGGCTTACACTATTCCTATAGCACAACAAGTTGGGAATATGGCTCAGGACCTAACTTGAGCCTAGGGGGCTGCTGGCCTAATGCAGTGGGTCACAGACCCCTGCACTCACCTCCTACCCCTAGCTCTTCCTGGTCCTGACTGCATGGCTCAGCGTGTGAAAAATGTATCAATCCCTGAGAGCAGGGAGATACTCCAGCCCTATTGGCTCCCTGGTGTCAGGTGGTGCGCTCCTGAGGCTCATGGGACATGTAGTCCCTGCCCATAGCCTCTCCTCATTGGCCGCCTCTTCACACGCTTGCACTGCGCATGCGCAATCTTTCTGAGGGCCTCCGCAACTGCTGCTATACTGCGCATGTGCGAAGGACAACATGGCGGCACCCTGTACCGTTGGGCCGCAGCAGAGCATCCGGAGCACCGGAGTGCTCCTTGCTCGGCCCCCACCCTTTAGAGATGCCGGCGGGTCCGCCGCTGGGCTCCGGCGGCACTCACCCTTGCCCCTGACAACGGAGGTAACGGGGGTCCGGGGCTACACACTCCACCTGGTAAAAACCCCAACCTCCTCACTTGGGCCACACACTTAAACAACTATACACAGAAATTATATAATAAAAATGCATATCAGTAAAAATATACAACTTAACACATCGAATGGCTTTAAACAATGTTACACAATTCTGTGAGCATTACAATTACTGATTGTGTTTAGCTACGAGATCACTGCTGAGCCTCATAGTGGGGTGCCCCAATTTGATCATAGCTTACCCGGTTTGGAGGGTACCTAGTTCTCTGGCTCCATCGGAGCTGTTCTTCAGCAACTCCCTCGGGGGAGTAATAGTTACAGTTCTCAACATCTTCCCTTGAGGGGAGAAATGTCTCTGAACAGTCTCCGTTTGGCACAAAGCACGGGCTTTGTGTATCCAAAGGCTGGCCCGCTGGAGCCACCTTAGTAGGTGTTGGCCTACGGGGCACTTTACCCGTAGCTCCACTGGGAGATGCCCCTTCCGTGGAAGAGTCCCTTTGAGAGGGTCCTTCCATACGATCTTCAGGTATTTCAGAGTTGGTATAGTTATTTACAGTCTCTTGACCAATCTCTGATGAATCGGACTCACCGTTCAGCGGTGTGGCCAGTATTTCTGCTTCCTCGTCTCCCACTTGTGGCATGGGGAGAAGATGATTGCGATGCCAGATCTTTAGCCAGCCTTCAGTGTCTTTGATGTGATAGACCGGGAGGCCAGACATCTGTGACTCTACCTCATATACACCATCTCTCCAACGGTCCGCCAATTTATGTTTTCCTGGAACTCCCAGATTGCGAAGCAACACCGCGTCCCCAGGACGAAGCTCCCGATATTTGACTTTATGTTCGTATCGTCTTTTATTGTCGGCATTCAGTTTAGCTGTGGACTTCTAAGCCTGTTGGTAAGCCTGTTGCAAACTGTCCTTAAGTCTTTGCACATATTTGAAATGGGTAGCATTATGTATCCCATCCGTCGAAACTCGAAGACGCACATTAAGGGCAGTCTCGCCTCTCGCCCAAACATAAGGAAGTATGGGGAGAATCCAGTTGCCTCGTGGTGGGTACAGTTGTACGCATGTACCAAGGTCTCCACGTGTCAACTCCATTCAGTCTTTTGAGCACCCTTCAGTGTTCCGAGCATGTCCAATAAAGTCCGATTAAATCGTTCTGGCAAAGCGTCTCCTTCGGGATGGTATGGAGTCGTCCGGGATTTAGCAATGTTCAGCATTTTGAGCAGTTCCCGAATCAGAGTGCTTTTTAAATCCTGTCCTTGATCGGAGTGAAGGCGATTTGGAATACCGTAGTGGATGAAATACTTCTCCCATAGAATTGTTGCCACTGTGATGGCTTTCTGGTCTTTAGTGGGGAAAGCCTGAGCATACCGTGTATAATGATCCGTGATGACCAACACGTTGCTTATCCCTCTGGTGTCGGGTTCAATGCACAGGAAGTCCATACACACTAGATCCATTGGACCAGAACTTTTCAGATGGCCCATGGGTGCTGCTCGGGTGGGCAAAGTCTTGCGTTGTATACACTGGGAACATCGGCGGCAATGTTGTTCTACGGCGTCTCGCATCTTGGGCCAGAAGAACCGGTCTCGGACCAACCCAAAGGTCTTCTCTACACTGAGATGGCCATGTTCATCATGTAGAGACTTCAACACCATATATACCGTAAGTTCTGAGGTAGGACCAATTGTCGCCTATCAGGGTGGTTGTGATATTGTACTACCCGATAGAGTAAGCAAGTTTCGATTTCGAACTTGTTCACCTCACGCATTAGCAAAGCAACCAGGTCTCTGGGGGCACGTTTCAGGAGAGCCGGATTCTTTCTTTGAACAGCTTGCCGAATGATACTGATTACCGGATCTCTCACTTGGTAGTCCACCAGATCTTTCCATCGTATTACTTTATCATGAGTTATGTTCATCCCCTTTGGATCGCAGTAGGTGGCTGGGATAGCCTGCGATTGGCATCCTAAGGAATCTGCAACCCATAGTTCTGAGAAGGCCACTTGATCGTTGATGATGGCAGCTGTGCTACACATGGCTCTCATCCCTGGCCCCAGGATTTCTTCCCACTCATCATCATCTGGAGTAGCACTCAGTCCTGGTTGCCGGGATAAAGCATCAGCTCCGATGTTCAAAGGCCCCGGCTTATACTTCAGAGAAATGTTTTAAATGGATAGGGCTGCCAGCCATCGGTGATCTGATGCATCCAATTTGGCGGAGGTATTAATGTACGTGAGGGGATTGTTGTCCGTCCTTACCTCAAACGTAACACCGTAAAGATAATCATGGAGTTTTTCCGTGATCACCCATTTGAGAGCCAGAAACTCTAACTGGTGTACAGGGTATTTTTGTTCACTTGGTGTCAGACTGCGGCTGACGTAGGCTACGGACTGAAGGCCCTCGTGGTGCTTCTGATGTAAGACTGCGCCCAGTCCATTGAGACTGGCATCCACATGCAGAACGTAGGGTTGTTCTGGATCAGCGTATGCAAACACCGGGGCTTCCGTCAGGCTTTTTTTCAAATTCAGGAAGGCCTGTTCACACTCAGACGTCCACTTATCGCCAAATGGTTGACGGGCCGAAATGGCCTTCCTTCCTGTATCTTCAGGATATATCTTCAAAAGATTGTTCAGGGGTTTAGCTCGACTGGAGTACCCTTCCACGAAGCGACGGTAATACCCACAGAAACCCAGTAATGATCGCAGCTCCGTGACATTCTCGGGACGAGGCCAGTTCACTACCACTTCTACTTTGGCCGGGTCGGTGGCAATTCCTTGGGCAGACACGATGTGTCCCACATAAGTCACCAAGGTGTGACAGAACCGGCATTTGTCGAGCGACAACTTCAACCCTTCTTTACCAAGACGGTCTACCACCTTCAGCAACCGCTCTTCATGTTCTTCCAGGGTCTTTCCGAAGACAATGATGTCGTCCAGGTAGACTAGACACTCCCGATGGTTCATGTCTCCGATAGTTTTCTCCATCAGTCGCTGGAAGGTAGCAGGGTCCCCACATATACCTTGGGGCATACGCGTAAATTGGTAGAAACCCAGGGGGCAGACGAAGGCAGTCTTTTCCTGGTCCTCTGCACTCATAGGTACCTGGTAATACCCAAATCGTAATTCGAGAACACTGAACCATTGGCTCCCGGTTAGAGCATTCAGAATCTCTTCAATGTGAGGAAGGTTGTATTGGTCGGGTACCGTACGATTGTTCAGGGTTCGATAATCAACACACAGTCTTACGAATCCGTTCTTCTTCCTCACCACCACTATGGGTGAGGCGTAAGGACTCCGAGACTCCGTCAAATCCCAGCGGTCTCCATTTCTATTAGGATGTTCCTTACATCGTCCACATCCCTGGGGGCAATGCGACGAGAGCGTTCACGGAACGTAGTGGTGTCACTCAATCTAATGGTGTGTTGGGCACTGCGACTGCAACCAACATCCATCTCACTTGTGGAAAACACCATCCTTCGTTCATTCAACTTGGCTGTCAGTCAACTCTTCCACTCAGTTGGCAGCGTCGAATCTCCGAAGTTGAAATCCAGGTCAACTAACCGTTCAACCACTGCAGCGGCATTCACCTGTGGCACTGTTTCTACAGGACTGACCGGATATATGCGGCCCAAACTTCGTCCTGCATCAAAGTCCATCGGGAAGGGGGAGATATTCTGAACATATACGTAGGTTCGTAGAGGAATTGTTGTCGTCTCTCTCTGAATATCTTCCTCAGGGGTACTCTCCAGAGAGAAAAGATGGTCGGTTTCATCTCGATCGGGATAACAACACCAGACGGCCATACGTTGCACTCCCCCTAGTAAAATTGTCGTCAGTCCGCGTTGACGATTGTAGAGGTCCACGTGATGCTCTAAGGCATATACCCGGTTGCACTCCTCCCGTAGTACACGGTCAAGGAGTGGATTGGCCATGGGCAATTCGTTGGTCTCTTTCAAGTAAGCTCTGATTACAGCTCGTACTATATCAGTATTCGTTCCCAAGATGATCGGGTACTGGCACTGTTCGGGAGGCTCAGGACATACCATTGCTTCTACATGCATGGGGTGTTTCTTGCCGGTGTTCAGTTGGAGTATCTCCAGTTGAACCCTTACAATCCCATCGATGGGGTAATACTCGTTACTTAACCCTCTCACCTTCATAAGTTCCGCCGACCGAAAGGGGGAGTGTTTGAGGTGATGCTCGTAGAATTTTCGGTATATTATGGTCACCTGGGACCCGGTGTCCAATAAGGCAGAAGCATAGATCCCTTCTAGTATGACACGCACTATAGCAGATGGGCCTACCTGACTGTACGCATCCGATGGTGACGCTCCATCGTTGGGACTTGGTTCAGGAGGTATTACGGAGGACTCAGAAGACTCCGGGGAGGTCTCAGATGTCTGTACTTCGGCAATCTTTAAGTGGCAGATCATTGACCTAGCAGAGCTTACCTTACTTGGAGGTTTTTTTCTGGGTCGTCTTTCTCGGGGCATTCCCTGGAGAAATGGCCCTTCTCTCCGCAGCCATAGCATACAACATCCGGGAGATCGAATCGTCCTTTGTACGTGGGTGACGGTCTTTTGAAGGTACAGCCCTTCCTGGCAGGCAACTTGGGAGTCACCTCTTCCTCCCTGGTGGAAGATTTCTTAACCTTTGGGGTTGAGGCGATGGGGGCGTCACTCTTGAGGGGTTCCTTGGTCTTTTTGGCGTCATGAAAGTGTAGCTGCACCTCATGTCTTCTGATGTGTCGCAGTAATTCCACTAGTTGGGGTATAGTCATATTAAAAGAAGGACCTCCACTTAGGGGCTGACTACTAGCTCCAGGCCTGATGCTAGACATGGGTGGGAGACTTTTTGACAATCTATCAGAAGCGGGCGATGGGGGTGGGCTCCCAGCCCAGCTGGTGGCTCCTCCTAAAGTGCTCGGGTGAAGGAGACCTTGGGGGGACCTACCCTGTGAGGAGTACTGGTAACCCGGTGGGCAGTGGATGGCCAAGTACTGGTGGATGGATTTTTGGGAACCTGTGCGTCAGGATATATCAGGAGGCAGTCCTCTGCAGATGGCTCCGGCAGGTTTAATACATGGGGAACAGTCTCTGAGCATATGTCACGTTCGGTGGCCAGGTGATAGGTAGTCCCCCGGCCGTCAGCATCAAGTTTCAAGTCTACCAACTGGGCTGTGGCCAGTCCCGGACAATGTCTCACTTGCCTGCGCACTGTGAATAAGTCTGAGTCATTGGATACTCCCGCCACTAGAACCACGCGCCTTGGGGACATACGGCGTGCTAAGGCCCAGTCATGGACCTCTTGCTTTGATGGCACGGACATGATGGAAATTAGATCGAACAATTTGATATTGAATAGGGCACACCAGGTCTGCTCTCAGCAGCGCCTCCAAATGTAACGGGTATTCCCTGTGAATACAGACGCTACTAATGCTGTATTTACCTGTGTTGCCCTCAGGGGCCTAAGCCTCTGCATAGAGAGCCTGGGGTACATATATATATATATCACAATATCTCGTGGTGCAACGCCTCCACCTGGGAGGGATCCTGACGGAGTGGGAGGAGTGCCTAGCAGGACACAACACAATAATACTCACTGGTATATACAGAACGGTCTTTACTGAACACATGCACGTATGTATACTTATACTCTATATGGATCTTTACAATACTCGCTCTCGTTGATAGTATTATCCTTCCCAACCACCGTGTACCCCCACACTGTGTCCAAGTGTACTATACAGGGCCCCTGGCCACTCTACCATGTTATTGTCCCCAAGTGATACCCCCGCCCTTTAGGCGTGCTTCTTGCATTGCTGTACAGTGTTGGTGCACTTGTAGAATGATACCTGCCCGGGGCTCCGGCCCCAGGTTCCGCAGACTACAACAGGGATTCCGTCCGGTCCGACGTCATCATCTGCCACCGTGTGGGGTGAATTCCGGCGTGGATAATATCACCGTAAGTCTCTGTGTCTTTGGTGGCATTCTGAGCCCAGAACCCACCTTGCAGGGCTGCGCTGCGTAGCACTGTGTCACTGACTACCAAACAGATAATGGGGCAGAGTCCCTATCTTGGGCCTGTCAATATAGCACAACAAGCTGGGAATATGGCTCAGGACCTAACTGGGGACTAGGGGGCTACTGGCCTAATGCAGTGGGTCACAGACCTCTGCACTCACATCCTACCCCTAGCTCTTCCTGGTCCTGACTGCGTGGCTCAGTGCACAAAAAATGTATCAATCCCTGAGAGCAGGGAGATACCCCAGCCCTATTGGCTCCTTGGCGTCAGGTGATGCGCTCCTGAGGCTCATGGGACATGTAGTCCCTGCCCATAGCCTCTCCTCATTGGCCGCCTCCTCGCGCGCTTGCACTGCACATGCGCAATCTCTCTTAGGGCCTCCGCAACTGCTGCTGTACTGCGCATGCGCGAAGGACAACATGGTGGCGCCCTGTGCCGTCGGGCCGCCGCGGAGCCTACGGAGCACCGGAGCGCTCCCTGCTCGGCCCCCACCCTTGAGAGATGCTGGCGGCTCCGCCGCTTGGCTCCGGCGGCACTCGCCCTTGCCAACGGAGGTAACGGGGGTCCGGGGCTACATACATATGAACAAATATACTGAATATTGTTCAAACATAATGTAACACTGTGTCTCCATTGTTGCTGGTTGCATTACCCAGATCTAACTATGTTTATATAAAATGTTGATACAAAAGTAGCTACTGTATATAATTGCATATTGGGGAGGTACAGCAATGCAAACTCTGCCACCATCAATTAATAAAAAAAAATAGTTTAGAGGGAACAGAAATGAATCTCCAGGAAAACATTATTCTTAAAGTGAAAATGCGTTCACAATCCATTTTGAAGAGGCCATATTAAAGAAGGCCATATGTAAAAAAGAGAGATGTACTGATGTCTAGTATTCACATTGAATTGTTAGATCCTTGGTCGATGACGGGATTGCTGGCAGCGGGAAATTCGAACTGGCCAATGGAAATCTCGCCTAATGACTCCGTCCCGGCAACAGCTTCCCCTGCCCAGCCCCATACCTCCTGGCTACATGGCTATGACCAAATTTTCCAGACTGATATGGAGCCTATCCCTTCAGAAGTTATGGAGCTGACATGAGGAATCAGGGCCTGTGTCCTAGCTCTGTCAGTCTGATTCACATTGGTCAGTTCCAATTTCCCACACTCCCAAGCATGTCCATAGGGACTGTCCCGGATTATAGTCCCCTTCCCAAGCCCTGGTTGGTCCATCTAGAGCAAGCCCTCAAATTCTGATTGGTGTCACAAAGACAACCACTTTCATTATTCATAGGTACTCGTATTTCCATGTTTCTGGATGGAAGCCGGGAAGCTGTCGCTAACCCATAATTATTCTTGGTACAGAGACTGTGTGTTCAAATAAAAGGAATATGTATTCTGTTTCATCCCTTCATGAAAATTAACATGGTTCTTTGTGTAATTATGAGGAGTATCTCTAGAACACACTCCCTAGGCTCATGTTTAACAGAGAAAGTTGAAACAAAGCAGCCAAATCCTAACACTTTCTAAAATGTTGATTTTGTCACTTACTTAATCCTTGAGCCTTCTATACCAATGTAATAACCAACAGAAGTGGCCCTTGTACTCTGTGGGATTTTCTACCAGTGGTAGAGTGATTAGAAACAAGCAGCGCTAGTTAGTGAAACAAAATACAGTAATAATAAGAACATTATATATAATGCGTTTTTCTCCCAATGGGACTTAAAGCATTTCACAATTACAAAAAAAGAAAAGACATTCCTGGCCAAAAATAGAAACCAAACACAAAATAAAATATAGGTTGAACAGAATACAGAATGTAAAAGTTAGCAACAAATGCTGGAGATGTTCATTAATCAAAAGCCTGAGTAAACAGGTCCGTCTTGAGCCTGTTTTAAATGATTTCTAGAGAGGGAGCCTCCGGGCCATACAAGGCTGAGAGTTCCACAGAGTAAAGTTTGGGTACCAAAAGAAGACAAGGAAATTATAGGAACTGTTAGCAGTTCTTCACCTGTGGATTGAAAGTGATAGCAGTTGTAATACTGTAACTGATTGAGTCCCCTGTCTGTCTTCTCTTTTCCTCTCTATACTAATCTGCATTCGTTCGTTCTTTGGGGATGTCCGGGTCTTGGAGATACTGTATGTTCAAAATGTTGTGCTATTTTTTTTGTAATATAAAACAACTACAAATATAACTCTAGCAGAGTCCCCCTCCTTACCTCCTGTGTGGGGGAGCTGCTGGGTTGCTGCCGGAGCTCCGCAAAGCATCGGGAGTGTAGGAGCGGACATCTTGGGCATGCGAAGTGTGTGGTGGCCATCTTAAAATGGCTCCACAAGACGCAGCGCGGGTCTACAAGTCCAGGATCCTCTGGGAGTAGGCAATACCACATGGGATAGCCCAACCAATAGGAGTCGCACAGGCAGTAGGAAGGGGATATCCTCCGTGCGCGAAAACCCTGTGAGTCAGTTGGACGGAGGAAGGAAAGATTGCAGGTAGTGTCCAGGGAGCAGTGCCCCTGGACTAGGCCCTTATCCGTTAGGCCCAAGCTAGGCCCTGAGTCACCCCAGCAGTGTGTTGCAAGGAAAGCCCCTTAGTGTATAGTAGTGCTGTTACACCGGTGACCGGACTGCCACGTGGTGCTCTGCTGTCTGGGACCAGGCCACAGGATCCTGAGACATTCAGCTGAGACCTCCTGCTGGAGCTCACCTTGTGTGGAGGATCAGGACCCTAAGGAGTGAGGGGATTGGTGTCGGTGGCCCTGCGGCTTGGGACCTGACTGTTTCATTTCCGACAACTGCACCTGGGTACAGGAGTGTCCAGGAAGGTATACACGTGCACCAATGGTTCACAGGGGTAGCGCTACCTCACATTTGGGTGGGACTTGCTGGGAAGGACATTAGGGGTATTGGTGCCACCGCACACTCAGTACTTTGGGGAACCACTACGGTTGGGTCATTGGGTGTACACTATGGGTACAGGAGTACTGTTATTCTATGTGGTTGTTATATGTTAGTGTGTACAGTAAAGACTAGTTACAGTATACACTGTACATTGTGTATGTATTATTCATTACTGTGTATTGGTCCCTATGAGGGGGTTATCCCGCATATGCTGGGATCCCTCATAGGTGGAGGCGCTGCACTGCAAAGAGAGAGATCTCACCCCAGGCTCCCAGCGGCAGAGGCCTAGGCCTCCTGTTAGCAATCTCGTATAGCAGCACGCGTAGTTTCCTTTAGGCATAAGGAATCGGGCTACATAACTATGTGTCACCACCTATAACCACTCCCAAAAATGCTCATTGCCATAAGAAGAGCAAAATGGAAGCAAAATACATCAATACATTAAGTAAAAATTATGCAATTTGCATATATTCTTGAGCAATGCTGCAGTTTGCAACACTTTTAAAATATATGCCCCTTAAAGTTAAAGGAGCAAGGTTTGATATGCACCAAAGTTTGAGAATCACTGAATTAGCTGATTAGTGCCACTTCACACTTGGGATTACTTAATATTACAGAAGAAATGCTTCAGAAATATTTTTAGGCTCATATGAAAATCTCCCAGGCTGTCACAGACAACACTGTCCTTGTCAAAATAATACGAGATGAGAGGCGTTTTACAGACAACGCCCGTGTCGAAATTCTGACCGTGGTTCTGTTTGAAATCTACAATTTAAATGAGCTGAGCACTTACAAATGTTTTGGAGTTAGATACTTAAAATGACATTGTGTTAGACGTGTGATCTGTCAAATTAAAACTTTCTTGACATACATAATAGGCTGACAGGGAAATTAGCTATATTTCATCATGTGAAGTTTATAACCTAGAAAATCAGGCACTTATGTACACGCTAGTGCCACTATAATTTCATCTGCTCTTTGGTCTCTTTAGCATATGGTCTGATGGCGCTATTCCATTTTCTGTCCGCATGAGAACTGTTTGAAGTTCAGGAAAATGGCACGGTACATTTGAGTTTATGGGGTATTAAAAGGGACGCACTGAATGGTAGCCAGAGCAGTGAAGTGAATTATTTATAGCACAATTGCACTTTACCCAACACTGCCCTCAAACATTTCAACACTTGGATATGCACATTAAGGTCTTGTTAAATTTAAACAGAAGAGGCAAAGCCAGACAGTGTCATTTACATGTATTAGCACATTAGCTTGTCAACGGCAAATAAATTCTATCAATCACATGTGGTTTAAATAATCTACCTTTTACAATTGCATTTTTAGCATTAAAGCAGACTTGCTAAAAATGTCTACTTTCTCCTTGATAAAAATTTGAATGGAAGATTTGAAGTTCTTTCTAATTGTTCTCTGGGTTGGTCAGTATGAGTAACAAAGCCCTCTAGGACTAAATAATATTGCTAATTTACAGTTTGCATGTATTCCTGATGTTGTATCCTCTCCCCTGGTCATGAAAGAGAATGATCAGCCTTCTTCATAAATGCACATAAGTCCTGATTTTATTTCCCACAGCCAACCACCAAGAATCAGCTGGTCCATGACTACTTTTCTCACAACGCCTCACTGCATAAACTAGCTATGGGAATCCTCACACCATGTTACAGTACAGGAAGCGGGGCTGAGCAAACTCCGCAAGTCTTGGGAGTTGAGGCTTCAGCACCAAGATACTATTTTAAAATAATTTCTCATAGTGGGTAGAATGTAAGATTGATAGTGGTTGTTAAAAATGGTTAAACCAACAACAAACATGTTTTTTTTTGTAGTACTGTTTTTTACTGTATATTACTGTTGCTGTTCTTGGAAATATCATAGCCTATAGTATTTACATTTACTATTGTTATTAAGATTAGTTAATTTTGTTTTTTTTTTAAATAAAATACATTATTCAGTTCTTTCATATCTGGAGGAATCTATGCATAATTAGTATAAAAATATAAATGTATCCTCCATTAGTGGCTGCAATAATGCATTAGCAATGGATGTAGATGGGAGTGGACCTCTGCTAGAGCAGCTCTGTGGATCCTCTTCATACATCAGTTTATTATTAGCCCGATCCATTTAAAAAATAAATAAAAAATATACCTGATGATAGAGGATCAGCAAGGGATGCCAGCCAAAGGTCACAAAAGAGCCTCCTCTCAAGAGGTATCCAGGTTCTTCACTCGGTCGGGGGAAGCTGCTCTGCAGCGAAGAGCCTGAGGCAGCACAAGATGGTGGCGCTGCATCCCTGGGATAGCACGAGAAGGCAGAGGGGAGCATGGATGAAGAGGAATGCAGCAGCAGACTAATTACACTGAAAGGAAATTCCTCCAGCAGCAGCAAGAAGACAAAGGCCTGAGGGCTGAAACGCGTCAGAGGATCCATCAGCTACACATGTCTGTTTAAATAAACTTTTTTTAGTCACCACCTACGTCTACACCCTGTTTGTCTACGGCTGTGCTTCGCTACTCTTCTTGCTGCTGCTGGAGGAATTTCCTTGCTGTTTACTGCTGTTATGCACGCCGGGTAGCCGCTGCACACGGAGGAGATCACCGCTGGTCAGGTGACAGCCGCGCGCGATGCTGCAATCACGCCGGAAGTAGCGGTGCCACATCTACACAAGCAGCTTACCTGAGGCACGGTACCGGGCATTTCCCCACCTCATCTACACCGGAGGAGATCACCGCCGGTCACTTGACCGCCCCACGTGACGTTCCAGTCACGATAGGGTTGGCGGTGCTACATTACATCACTGCTACTGAGGACTGTAACACGGCGTTCATTCTCCAAACCGTGAGTTTTTGCAACCATTGGTGCCCAGAGCTGGGCCAGTTGCCATCTGATATCTATAATTTAAATACACTATGCAACGGTTACTTCATTCATTCTGATGCACCTGATAGGATATACATGTGTATCCGATTCTACTAATTACACTGAAAGACTTGCAGCTGATCTCCAGAGACAGTAAAGGCTGAATTCTCTAAAGCTATGGCAGAATTAAAATCTGAAATAGCAGAGTTGTCTGGGAGGACCAGAAAAAGAAAATGGAGGAATCCCTGCAACTACAGGTAAGTACTGATGATGAGGTCCTAAGATTAACTGAGGAATTAAGAACACTGAAAGATAATATGAGGACACAGACAATAGGGAGAGGAGCCAAAATGTGTGGGTTAGACATATCCCTGAAACAATCACTCCAGAGAAACGACAAGACTATTTAAAAAGGCTATTCCTCCATTTGTAGCCTAGCCTGAATGACCCCTCTTATTGATGTACAGAGCTCACAGATCACTTGGACCTAGATTATCGGACTCAAACAAATCCAGAGATATAATCCTCAAGGTGCACTATTATTGAGCTAAAGAGAAGATTCTAGCCGCCTGCAGATCCAAAGAATCAATTCTCTTTGAAAATACAAATCTGCAAATTGTCAGTTACATATCCAGAGTTACCATCACTAGAAGAAGAGCGCTTTGCCCGGTTACCTCTCTACTGCAGGAAAGAGGATTTAAATACCGTTGGGATTCACATAGTGGTGGATAAAAATGGCCGGCAACTATCCATGTGATATCATGTGGAGGAAGAGGGCTACCAGAAAGAACTGCGTATTCCACCAGATGCTTTGTTGGAGTTTACCCCGGACATCGAGGCCCTTCACGAAGTATAAGCCAACAAGATCATCAGGACGGCTATGAGCGACCGACAGCGAACCCACAGAAGATGACATTGCAAGATAGAGAGAATGCTAGATGTGCTGCAGCTAACAAATAGATAAAGGTAACCGGTAGCCCCAGGACCTGCGACCAAGATTTTTGGTGCACATGTCTACTCGGACGAGCCTGGGTCCGGGTTTCCTTGCTGTCCCAGAGATGGAGTGACGTATTCCAAGATCTGAAATAAAGTTGGCTCATCAAATTCCTATCTGGAAGCTGTGTCTCGAGAGTCTTGGATGAAGAGAGAGCCCAATAGAAATCATCTACATTGTGAGAAATACAAACTGGACGCTTATTATCCAGGAGGGCATATTATGGGTGGGATGTAAAAGAGTTAATGAATATCCATTAGAAGGAGCATTGGCCTTCGGAGCATGGTGTACGACCTATATTATCTGTATTACAATGTTCAGATATGATTCATAGATTTAAATACTGTCTCATCCCCCCATTTTTTTTCCCTAGGATATCTCTACTGTATGTTGTTAATGTTCATTTGATTTATTGAAATTGTTATAGAAGGTTAATAGAATTAATGTTAACATTTTCTGGCTGGTGATTGATATTTGTATCAATCACTGACTGTCTACAGCTGAAGTGGTTCAGGTGGGTCTGGGCCCCGGAAGGACTTAGGGTGGTCTTCTAGCAATTATGCTGATGGTCACTTGGTGTTCTAATGGTGTTAAGTTGATTCAAACTTTAGGATCCAACCGGATGGAACTCAGTAGGCTAAGAGGTGTCAGAGGCCGGTGGGGCCCCCGAAAGGGTTTATAGCCTGAAATGCCTGTCCTATGATGGACTGGTGCAAGTTCTTTAGATAGGAGTTAAAGACTCTTGTCACCCCTCCCCTCTTTCCCTTTACCCTTTCAAAGTCACCAGCCTTACCCATTATATCACCACAACAACTGGATATAGGTTTAGTAACTATATATCATGATGAATCAACCCCCTTTAAAGATAGTATCTATGAATGTCAAGGGTCTCAACTCAAATTTCAAAAGGAGGCTAGCATTAATAGAGTTTAAAAGATTACGAGGAGATATTTTATTTTTACAGGAAACACATTTTGACTCTGTAGATCCCCCCCAAATACTGTAAAAAAATATTCCATACCAGTTTTTATGCCTCATGCGGAGATGAAAAAAAGAGGAGTGGCTATCCTGGTAGGGAGAGGTGTCCCGTTCCAGGCCCAAGATGTTAAGAGGGATCCGAAAGGTAGATATATAATTGTTTATAGACGGCTATTGGGAGTTGATGTTGTGTTGGTTAATATATATGCCCCTAATGATCTTCTACCAGAGTTTTTGAGAGAGACTCTTGAGGAAATTGGTGCCCTAATATTCCAGCGCCTGATGATGGGCGGGAACTTCAATATGTTCCAAAATCCCAAACTAGATAAATCAAATACTCTAGGTCAGGGTGTGCAAACTTTTATTGCTGCGCCCCCCTGCCTTGTCTCCCCCGGTGCTCGCGCCCCCCCTTTCCTTAGTGCAGGGTCAAATGATGCGATGCCGCGGTGTTATGTGACATGACGTCACGTAACCCGAACCATCATTTGACGCCACATTGCCATGGAGATGCATCCAGAAACCGGCTTAATCTCAGTAATTTCAGGTTGCAGAGGCCTAGCGCTGTCCCCCTTGCATTATAATTTAAATGGAAGAGCACAGGGCCTCTGCAACTGCTGCACCCCCCCAGAAAAATCTCTCGCCCCCCAGTTTGCGCACCCCTGCTCTTGGTCACCTACATTCCCCACATGTACAGTAACTAGAAATGCAAAACATTTTAGAAATATAATGAAGGAATTCTCTCTAATTGATACTTGGAGATCGAAATTCCAGAATCAAAGGGTTTTAACTTTTTATTCGAAGTAAATTGAGAGTAATGCATTCAAAGTCTTAGATCTCAGTGATAACACTGAAAAATGAGGAGATCACTTACAACCTCACAAAGATAGCTAAAAATTTCACAAATGTTACTCCAATTCGTATAATTTAACTAAAGAAACAACCAAACCAACCCCTGCACAATCAGCCATCGCTGAATATCTAAAATAATGTAATCTACCTAAATTATCAAAAGAGGATTTATTAACCCTGAATACTAGAGTAACAAAACTAGAGATGGGAAAGGTAATCAAAGAACTGAAACCCAATAAGGCTCCAGGCCCAGGTGGAATACCAAACAGTTATTATATGAAAAGTGGGCCCATACTAACCCCCCATTTGCTTACTCATTTCAATTATTTTATGGATGGGGAGAGGATCCCTAAACATATGGCTATGGCTAGTATTGCAATTATCCACAAAGATGGCAAAGATTCACACAGCTGTGGCAGCTATAGGCCAATCTTGCTGCTGAACTCCAATCTAAATGTAGCCATGGCTGGTCCAGACTATACTTTCTGCCTCCTATCACATAAGTCCCAGTAGTTATAGGCAGTGGCAAGCTGTCCTGTGGGGTTTACCCCCCTCATGCAACCTCCTTGAGTGTCAGGAGTGGAGGTGAGGTATGGTCTGTGAGTTACCAAATCTGGGTGCAGCCCAGGCCCCCTCCCCTTCTGCACTAAGGAGGAAGCACTCCAAAATTATAGTTTAGTTTAGTCTATAGTTCAGTTGGAGCTGAGTCCCTCCCGGCCGGGAGGAGACATGCTCTCAGCCCTTAAGGGGCTTGAGGTGAAAGATCTAATAGACTTCAAGACCTCAATTGAGATAAGCCAGGTACCATACATAGACCTGGGACTTATCCTCAAAACCCTATGCATACGCTGTAATGACAACTGCAGTGGCTGCACCAATAAAGAATCCTGATTTATATACCTCTGCCTAAGTTACAGTCTATTGGGTAGAGGTATGCTTCAGACAAGACTGTCATGATGGGGACTGTCTCCAGTACACCTGGAGCCTGCAATGACTGGAGGCACTGACACTATGAGAAGAGCCGGAAGGATCACCAAAAGCCTGTCCTCTTTCCCCATACCAACGCGGACCCTCATCATCTCCTGGATCCTCACAGGTATTTAGCACCATGACACCTCTAGCAATAGCAAGATCTCCCAGAGGTGGTTGGGGGGGATGGAAGCAGCTCTACATAAAGATTTATAGTAAATTATTGGCTAACAGATTAAACACAATCCTCCTCAAACTGATTCATAATGATCAAGTAGGGTTCATCAAAGATCGACAAACATCAGACAATATTATGAAAATCTTAAATATTGTAGTGCATATTAACAACGCTTATACAAAATCTATGCTTTTAAGCCTTGATGCAGAAAAGGCTTTTGACAGAATAAGATGCCCATTTATGACCAAGACATTGGAGGCCTTCGGCTTTCAGGGTCCATATCTAACAGGGGTACTAGCCCTATACGATCAACCAACAGCAATTTTTTAAATTCCAAGGGGGATTCATAATGAAAAAAGTATATCTAATGGAACTAGACAAGGCTGCCCGCTCTCTCCACTTCTGTTCACCCTCACCATCGAACCATTGGCATGTATGATAAGGGAAAACCCAAATATACAGAGGATTGAGATTGCCAGGAAGATGTATAAATTGTCTCTCTTTGCAGATGACATTATTTTATCTATAGCAAACCCATTATTGTCCCTTCCAAATTTGCAGGCAGCTCTGATAGATTTTGGCTACTTCTCAAGATACAAGATAAACATAGATAAATCAATGGCCCTTAACCTGACACTCCCACCTCCTGAAATGAAACTATTTCAACCAAATTTTAGTTACAAATGGAAAGAATCCCACCTAAAATATCTGGATATCTTTATAACAAAGTGCTACCAAACCCTACTTAAGCACAGTTACATGACTTTGTTTCCAAATTAATCAAGATCTGCAGACTTGGCTAATTTCCATATTTCTTGGTTGCGACGAACAAACTCCGTAAAGATTAATCCACTATCAACGTGGTTAGGGCTATTAAACGCAAGCCTCAGATAGTATATGTAAGTCACTGCCTTTAAAATATAAATCAGCAGTCGACAACCTACTGTATTCAGAACTTGGGTTACGGACATCCGAGCTCCTGCTACTCCCCTTATAGGTGATATTCCTCGGTATCCTTACTCCATGCTCTCCATGTAAATGCTTCATAGTGTTTCAACAACTTGGAAACATTTCCAAATGGAACTGCACTGTGCCATGGACATCCAAGGGACCAGAATCAGTTAAACACCACAAAATGTACTAAAATACTCAACAATACATCTATAAAAAATATCCAGAAGCCTCCAACGCATTTCACACCTATCAGTGCTTTCTGAAGGAGTCAGCTTTCATTACAGAAGTGTCCTTAACACGCACATTATAAATAATTAGAATTAGAAACAGCTGGAAAGGCCAATTCATTATTTCACTGCATGTTAAGTAGAGCGATGAATATTCTGATTCCCCTTGTCTTCAATTTAGTAGTAAATTAATTAACATTCACTTTAAACACACATTGTCATAAAAATCTATAAGCATAAAAACTGTCTACTGTGCATATATTACTGTATAATCTGTAAATTTAATTAAACATGTGATCAAAACATATGATCATTCTAATGAAACATGTTATTACATATTGTGTATAGCAGTTGATATAAGACCTGGTTTTATACATTTTCTGTTTGTTATCTCTAAAGATTTTCATACTGTTGGCATCTATCTAAATCTTGCCTCTTCTGCAGGAAAAACTGCTGTCTTATCTCGATTTTTAGATTGCCAAAGGAACCTGTCGCTTTTTCCTCCGCAATATAACAAAGATACGCCCTTTCCTCTGTTGCTCGACTGCTAAAACTCTGACTCAGGCCCTCATTCTCTCACGTCTTGATTACTGTAACCTCCTGCTGTCCGGCCTTCCTGCCTCTCACCTGTCTCCCCTACAATCTATCCTTAACGCTGCTGCCAGAATCACTCTACTCTTTCCTAGATCTGTCTCAGCATCTCCCCTCATGAAATCCCTCTCCTGGCTTCCGATCAAATCCCGCATCTCACACTCCATCCTTCTCCTCACTTTTAAAGCTTTACACTCTTCTGCCCCTCCTTACATCTCAGCCCTAATTTCTCGTTATGCACCAACCAGACTCTTGCGTTCTTCTAAAGGATGTCTTCTTTCTACCCCCTTTGTATCTAAAGCCCTCTCCCGCCTTAAACCTTTTTCATTGACTGCCCCTCACCTCTGGAATGCCCTTCCCCTCAGTACCCGACTAGCACCCTCTCTATCCACCTTTAAGACCCACCTTAAGACACACTTGCTTAAAGAAGCATATGAATAGCACTGTGGCTATTCTGAAGACATGGCACATAAAGCTTGGCCCCCTGCAGATGCACTTACCAGAACTCCCTCCTACTGTCTCTGTACGTTCTCCCTACCTACCAATTAGACAGTAAGCTCCTCGGAGCAGGGACTCCTCTTCCTTAATGTCTAAAGCACTTATTCCCATGATCTGTTATTTATATTATCTGTTATTTATTGGATTACCACATGTATTACTGCTGTGAAGCGCTATGTACATTAATGGCGCTATATAAATAAAGACATACAATACAATACAACTGTAATCATGCTTATATTGAACAGAGAGGTATATAGCTTCTTTATATATCATAAAGAGAGCTCTAATGATAAACAAGCTTAAAGAAAATGTGTTCAAGTGTTCTTTTGACGCATAAAATACAGTCTGGAAATATGATGTAAATTACGCAACTTTCTCAAATATTATAAAGCACAAAATACAAGTTAAAGATGAATAGCTCTTTCTTTTGCATTAATAAAAAAAAGAAAAAACTATATGGGTCTTAGTCACTAAACTTTGATATGTGCATTAATGTACCATAAGTGCCCTTTTAGAGAGATATTGCATGTGTAGCTATTCAAAAAAACTTCGATAACAGGGCAATATCGCACTAAAACAGCTTTTTGCCGAGCTATATGTAGTGCAGTAGCTGAAAAATATGGAGTGTGTGCCGAGCACGCGCGTTATAAGTGAAACTTTTGTGTTTTGTCACTCTCAAAAGTGTTTAATTCCATCAAAATCATAACAATCAAAGTACAATTTTTTTGATAAAACACAAAGAAGTTTGACTTTGAACACGTGTGCTCAACACATCCTTTTTTTTTTTTTTTTTAATCATTACAGTTACTAGATATATATATATACAGTGTTCGACAAACCTATACATTTGCTCGCCCCGGGCGAGTGGATTTAACCCCCGGGCGAGTAAATATTGGCCCAAGCAGCACACGTTTGGTACTAGGTGGCGAGTAGATTTTTTTGTGTGGCGAGTAGATTTTTTGGTGATTTGTCAACCACTGTATATATATATATATATATATATATATATATATATATATATATATATGGGTAAAGAAGGAAAAAGACCAACTTGAATACCAAATGAGGAGGGTGGAATCACAAAAAATAAGTGAAACACAAAAAAGAGACATGCACAGTGAAATATAAAACATGGAAGAAATAGTCAACAGACATGCCAAAAATAATCAAATCATAAAAAACAACCCAGCTTCAAGTCCTCATTAAGGCCAGAGGGTGCCACAGTTCTCAATTCAAAAATCAACCCATGCTTCTTGTTGTAGTAGGAGCTTGCCTCTATCACCACCCTGGGGAGGCATTGCTACTTGCAGTACGGGCATACATCTGAGTGTAGCCATAGAGTGTCTAAATTCATATATATTCATATAAATATATATATATATATATATATATATATATATATATATATATATATATATATATATATATATACAGTCATGTGAAAAAGAAAGTACACCCTCTTTGAATTCTATGGTTTTACATATCAGGACATAATAACAATCATCTGTTCCTTAGCAGGTCTTAAAATGAGGTAAATACACCCTCAGATGAACCACAACACATGACATATTACACCGTGTCATGATTTTTTTAACAAAAATAAAGCCAAAATGGAGAAGCTATGTGTGAAAAACTAAGTACCCCTTACTGCTTACATAGGAATTAAGATGCTAAGTAGCAGACAGGTGCTGCTAATCAAATGCCCTTGATTAATTGATCATCAGTAAGTGTGACCACTTCTATAAAAGCCAAAGTTTTAGCAGCCTGCTAGCCTGGAGCATTCAGGTGTGTGTTAACACAATGCCAAGGAGGAAAGACATCAGCAATGATCTTAGAGAAGCAATTGTTGCTGCCCATCAATCTGGGAAGGGTTATAAAGCCATTTTCAAACAATTTAAAGTCCATCATTCTACAGTGAGAAAAAATATTCAAAAGTGGAAAACATTCAAGACAGTTGGCAATCTTCCCAGGAGTGGACGTCCCAGCAAATACACCCCAAGGTTAGACCGTGCAATGCTCAGAGAAATTGCAAAAAAAAACAAGAGTTACATCTCAGACTCTACAGGCCTCAGTTAGCATGTTACATGTTAAAGTTCATGACAGTACAATTATAAAAAGACTGAACAAGTATGGTTTGCTTGGAAAGGTTGCCAGGAGAAAGCCTCTTCTCTCTAAAAAGAACATGGTAGCACGGCTTAGGTTTGCAAAGTTGCATCTGAACAAACCACAAGACTTCTGGAACAATGTCCTTTGGACAGACGAGACCAAAGTGGAGATGTTTGGTCATAATGCACAGCGCCACATTTGGCGAAAACCAAACACAGCTTCAGCCTCTGGAGTGGTATGGGTTTCCTGCAGAAAACTCACAGAATACTTTCCCTTCTGTAAAAAGGAGAGTACCTGGAACTTGCCAAATCCGTCCTTACAGCCATTCACGTTAAGTGTACCGATGCTCAAAGCCATTGGTAATCAGGAGTTTTTCTTTCCACAGGCGCTCAGGGAGCGACACCCCGAGAAGCCTTTATGTGGTCTCGCATCAATTTATGAAATTTCAGGACACGAAGATGGATAGGCCCAGAGATTTTGGCCTTGTGGTTAGCCCTTATGTATACTAAGAGAGAGTGGAGAATGACCAAGGCATCCTTCCACCTTCCAAGGGCCAACTGCACCTTCGTGGTTCCGTGTTTGCAGAGGGTTTCTCCAGGAAACCATCTAGCTCCTGGGCAGGGATAATGGGGGTCAAAGAGTCCACTGCCTCCGCGGTGCTAGAGGACTCCTCACTGAGCCCCAAATCCCCGAGCTCCTCTTGACTGAAAAACTGAAGACCCCCGCCCTTCTCTGCGGGGCCTTTCTCAGCCGTAAAGTGGGTCCCCTCCTCGGTGTTTCCACGAGGGGGTCCACTATATCCTCCACATCCAACCCCGGGGTGGGATGTTCAGGGGTAGCTGGTGGCGGTATGGCGGAGGTAGCAGTCTCCCTAGTGTCCTCGAGGGCCAACGAGGCACACAGTGCCCTCCTGGTCTCCTCTACCACCATGCGAACAAACGGGATGCCACGGGCGTTCGCATTAATCGCGGGAGGGCACTTTCCAGCAAGAACATCATACGGAGGGTCCAGCCCAGCAGTCGCCTCCAACAAAGTGCCGACCAAAACTCCTCACCAGGAGAGCTCATATCTGGCATCTCCCAGATGCAAAATGAAGTGCTCGCTAAAACACCCTCACCCGCCTCCCCCGCTCCATCCTCCAAACCCCCAACCACGGGGGTCAGCCCTAGCCCATCCCCTTCTTCCGGTGACACAAACCGGGGCTCAGCCTCCTGTGTGCCACCCAAAGGCGGCACAGCTGGAGGGGGATCCTGGCCGACCTCCGAGTCCCCAAAGACAACTGTGTCCGGCGCGGCAGATTCACCGAAACACAAGTCCCCGGGGGATGTTCTCCAACTGGGAGGGGTGTTGGAAGGCTCCCCAATGTCCATTTCTAGGAGCAAAGCCTCATGTTGTTGAGCACTTTGATCTTCCACCCCAGAGACGCCGGGTACCTCCTCCTGCATTCCCTCCAGATCTTCGAGGGGGTGGGACTGCATATTTATGGGGCTAATCCTAACCTGTGGGCCGGACAGGGCCACCCTGTGCGGAATTTATGTTGCATTCCACTTCGGAGACTTCTGAGGGTGAACGTAATACGGTTCACCCTCCTCGCCCTCCTCAATCACCTTCTTGTTCTTAGTTTTTGCTTTCCTCTTCCTTGGGATTGATACCCCAAAAAAGGGTACCGCCACCTCCTCAGCGGGAGCCTCCCACCGCTTCCCCGCACCCTGTACGGTGCTTACATTGGGGGTAGGGTGCTCCTGGGGGGAGACAGCGACAACAGAGGGTGACTTCTTCAGGGTTAATCTTTTCTTCTCCCTCTTTTTCCTGGGGAGAAGTGCAGATGTCACCGCCCGAGATGGGGCAGCGACATCTCCTGTGGTCCCAGGGGGGACCTGGGCCCCTGAGGGCTCCGCCGCGGTGGGCGCAGCGGTACAAGGTGTCTCCTCCCGGGGGGGGGGGGGACAGTGACAACAGAGGGTGGCCGCTCCAGGGCGACTCCCTCACTCTCTCTCCGCTCCCCGGGGAGAGGTGCAGATGTCACTGCTCGAGACGGGGCAGCGACATCTCCTGCGGTCCCAGGGAGGACCTGGGCCCCCTGAGGGCCCCGCCCCGGTGGGAGCAGCGGCACCGGGTGTCTCCTCCCGAGGGGGGACAGCGACAACAGAGGGTGGCCGCTCCAGGGTGACCCCCTCCCTCCGCTCCCCGGGGAGAGGTGCAGATGTCACTGCTCGAGATGGGGCAGCGACATCTCCTGTGGTCCCAGGGGGGACCTGGGCCCCCGATGACCCCTCTGTGGTGGGCGCAGATGTCACTGTTCGAGATGGGACAGCGACGTCTCCTGCGGTCCCAGGGGGGGCCTGGGCCCCCGAGGGCCCCGCTGTGGTGGGCGCAGACGTCACTGTTCGAGATGGGACAGTGACATCTCCTGCGGTCCCAGAGGGGACCTGGGCCCTCGAGGGTTTTTCCTTCTCCCTCTGTTCTTTGGGGAGAGGTACAGACGTCACTGTTCGGGATGGGACAGCGATATCTCTTGTGGTCCCTGGAGGGACCTGGGCCCTCGAGGGCCCTGCTGTGGTGGGCACAGCGGCACCGGGTGTTTTGGAAGAGGGAGGGGCGGGTGCAGGAGCTAAAGTGGGATTTCTATTCCCTTTGGGGCAACTCCAACGAGTGAGTCCCAGCTCCTTGCACAAATAACACCTAACCCCCTCCGTGCCATAGAACACAGTGTATTGAATGCCCTCGTAGGGCACCTTAAAGGACCCCTCCACAGATTCTGTGCTCCCCGGCAGCAGCAGCTGTACCTGCTGCCTAAATGAGAGCACATGCCTCAGCGCTCTATCTCTGCAGCCCAGCGGAATTTTTGTTATGGGAGATTTAATATCTTCCAGGGCTTGCAGGCGTGGGCGCATGAGGCTGTCTGGGATGAAGGGGGGCACATTGGACAGGATGATTTTTGTGCCAAACCCCTCCATGGGCTCTATGGGGATGTAGGTCCCCCATACACTGATGCCTTTCTGCACCAGGGTGTGGGTGGCAGCCAGCGTACGGAGGAAGAAAATGCCCCTCCCATACATCTTGCTGGCCGCCACCACAGCAGAGGGACCCACAACGTCTGCCACAGCCCTCACATAGATCTCCATGTTGAGGCCAGGTGACATTAGGCACCTTAACCCAAGCTTTCTGCTCACACCGGGCGTGGCCCCAGCGTTGTTGTTGCTGGGGTCAACGCCTGCAGCTGCCACCTGTGCCCATGTTGGAACTGGGACTGCTGGGATTAAACTGACAACATGAGCCGGGGGAGGTGTGGCCAGGGCACTGGATGTACCAGGCCTAGGGCTGTGGTTATTGATCCTAGGGGCCCCAGTTTTTGGAGTCCGATGTCCAGGTGTCCCTCGAGGGTTGCTGCACTAGTTGCAGTTGCTGCACTAGTCCTATTCCCCCCAGGCATGATAAAATAAGCCTCTAAGTAAGGGGAGGAAATAGTGCTTAGGGAGAGAGATGCAGGAAGGAAACTGTCCCTTTAAGAACCAATTAACTATCTCTGCACAAGGAGAGGAAGAAAAACAGCTTTTTAAAACCTGCTGTAATCTTCTCTTTTCTCCCCTTATTATTTAACTCTCTCTTACAAGAGACCACACCACAATATTGAAGGTCTTAAAGTAAGAAACAGAGCTCCCAAAAATGCAAATGACAAAAGGAAATCAGGCTTAAATTAAGGTGAAATTAGAAGAAAAGGAAACAACCAGGGGTGGGTGAGATGAGAGGGGTTGAGACTACAGTTTCCAGCCAGCCACATTGTAGCTTTGCTGGGTTGAATCACTGCAGCCTCTGGGTGAAAACCAAAAACGTTTTTTGAAAAAGCACCCAAAACCCTCTAAAAACTCACAGTATACTCATAGTATACTCCCCCACAGATCCACAGCAAAATATAACAAATAAAGAAAGAAAAAAAGCTGATTCCTTACCAAATGCCTGGGAGCTCTTCACACACGCTTCTGAGTGAGAAGCTAGAGATAGGTCAGGGAGAGAAGAGGAGGAGACAGAAGGGGCAGTCAGGGGAATGGCCTGAACAGCTTGGGAGGCGGAGACAGGGGGAACCTGATAAGAAGAGTCTGTGCGCGCGCCCCCTGTAAGCTGGGGATGCGCGCGCACAGGTTGCAACATAGGCGCGGCCCGCACGGAGCAGGGGAAGACCGCAGGAGGGGGACGGAGCCAAGAGGAGGGGAACGGATCCAAGAGGAGGGGAACGCGCGCGAGGCCTGTGCCTGCGCGATGGCCAGCAAAGGCAGAGAGGAGCATGCACATGCGTCCCCTGTGGGCTGAGGGGGTGCACGCACCGGACGCGTCACCAGGCGCGCGGAACGCCGCGCCGCGGGCATCATGCGAGGAGGAGGCAACGGGATGGATGGCACCACAGGGGAAGGTAAAGGAGCTACCACAGGGGAGAGGGAGCGGGGAGGATTAGAGCAGGGGCTAAGGGAGCGCGTGAGTATGCGAGACCTGCGGGGAACGCGCTGCGGCAAGGGGAGAGAGGTAGAAGATGAAGGAGAGGAGTGGGAAGGAGTAGAAAGGGTGACGGGAGAGAGGGATAGGGGAGGAAGGAATCTCCTGAGTCATCACAACCGCCCTGCGCTACCTTGTTCAAAATCGTGAAGAATCTATCCATAAAGGTGTCTGCTCGTTCACTTGGAGCATATACGTTTGCCAGTGTGAGAGTCAGCCCTCTGATAACCCCCACCACGATTATGAACCAACCGTTGTTATCTCGTTTGATGAGTTTAATATCTAGCGCTAAGCGATTGTGTACTAGAATTGCGACCCCTCTCTTTTTTCTGTTAGCTGCGGCCAAGACCCACGTTTGGTATCTGCTATCTATGTGTTTCGGGGAACTATCTTTAGAGAAATGTGTCTCCTGCAGTAGAATGATATCTGGATCCCTTTTTTTATAATCAGTCATGGGCATTCGTCATTTGTGAGGACTGTTGAACCCCTTGACATTATGTGATATCACTGTAAGGTCCCTACTCATCGGTGTTTTCTGAGTACCGCCCTGTGATGTAGGCTTGTGTGTAGACCATGGCGTCTCTGCCTTTCAGCTGTCGCCACCAAATCCAGGTTCTCTGTCGTGCTCTCCTTGCCTGTGCGGGGAGGAAACAAAGGGATACACACAAGGGAAACATAGAAAGAACAACACAGATTCAAATAGAACATTCAGTGTGCATCCGGGGTTGAATCCCCGCAGCCACCTGAACTTCCCCTCCTGGGGTTCCGGTCTGGGCATTGTTGTCTCTGGTCCTGCCGTCTTGCTCTTGGCCCAAGATTACCGGCCCAGTGGGGTCTTGCATGGGCCCCCTGGGGACTGCTCCCCAGGTACCCATGTGGAGTCCCATGATGATGGCGGGCGTGGAACTGCCTCCCCCCGCCCCCAACTTTAAGGTATAAGAATATAAACACTAGTAACAACAACATCCACTTGATCAACTATGCATGAACTCGGCACTCTCTATATCTTGTTCTGGCCCCGTGGTCTACTCTGAGCCCCTCCTGCCCATGTGTCTTCTTGTCCCCCTTTTCAGCTCGCGCCACTAATTTCCTTTGCCCCTGACCCTGCTCCAGCTGGTTTGTAAGTATGATATGGCTAGTTAAAAGTTTTTTTTTTCCCCTCCCCCCCACCCTTTTTTTGGTTATTGCAGACTGTAAGTAGCCGTCTTATCTTTCTTCTCCCCCCACTTGTCCTTCTCTAGTCCTGCTGAGTATTCTATGTGAAGAGGGGTCCCATCTACTCCTGTTAGGGGCAGTGGGTCAGTTGCTTTCTACTGTGCTTGGACTCTTTTCATTTCTACTGTGCCTGTGAGGGCCTTGTAGCATGGCCCGTGTGCTTATACTGCTGATTTACGCTGTCTGTGGCCTGTGGGGTGCTGTCCCCCCTGGCATCCTAAGTCCCTCCAGTGCTCTGCGCCTTATGTGACTGCCGGTCTCTGCGCCTCGCCAACCCTCTGGCCCTCTTTCGTCTCGCTAGCCTTCGTGTGGCTCGGCCGCCCCTGTGTGTATCCCTATGTCCCCCCCCCCTCCCTGCCAGGGAAGAGGCTTCCGCTCCGCGGCTTGGTGGCTGCCCTCCGCTTCCGGTGCAGACCGCGATGTGCCCCAACCAAGATGGCCGCCCGTCCACATTTGGTGACGTCCATCCGGTTTCCGCATTCTCCTGCCGGACGTCCTCGGAGGCGGACGTCTTCCCGCGTTGTCTTCCTGTGCTGTGTGCTTCTTCATCCGGTGTTGTCCTTTCCGTCTGCCATGACCAGGTACACTTCCATCTTGTCGGGCCTGCGTTCCATGGCCCTCTTCCGGGGTGCAATCTTCCACATTCGGCCGTGCTCTCAGGTATGTGTTTGGACAGTTTTTCTTTTCAGGTTGCCGCTCATTTTTTCAGTGTGTGTAGCCCAGTAGAGTCACAATCGGGACTTGTTGGAGCGTCAATGCTGGGGTGGGTAGGAGGAGACCTTGTGTGCCTCTGAACTTTCTTTTTGTAAGGTATCAGTGCCATCTTAGTTAGAACTTTAGCTGCAACTTCGGCAACTGAACTGGGGAAAACGCCTTTTATCCAAGCCTTTCAGTCTTTTTATTCTTTCTCTGCTGCCGCCATTTCCCGGTTTCTTTTGGGGGTGCTGACTTGCTGCCAATCCATATCTGGCGCTGGGTCTCTCTGGGGTCCTGGTGCCGGGCCTTCCTTCACTCCCAGTTTTTGGAGGAAATCATCACCTTCTTCAGGTTCTTTTATGGAGATGGCCCTCCCATTCCTGATGACCAATAGGCCGAACGGGAAGGTCCATCTGTAGCAGATGGCCCTGTCACGGAGTACTTTCGTGACTTGTTGGAGTTTCCTGCGCCTGGCCAGGGTTATAGAGGAGAGGTCCTGAAATAGCTGGAGGGCAGCCCCCTCAAACCTGCAGGCCCCCTCGGTCCTTGATTTCTGGAAGACCACTTCCCGTGTATGGAAGTAATGCATTCGTGCGATGACATCCCGCGGTTGCTCATTTGCCAGCGGCTTACTCCTGAGGGCGCGGTGGCAGCGGTCCATCAGTAGCTCCGCCGTGGGTGTGTCTGGGAGCAGGGTCTCCATACACCGGGTGACGAATTCCTCAATCTCGGTGACCTCTTCATGGATGCCGCGTATCCGGATGTTATTGCGGCGATCCCTGTTCTCCGTGTCCTCCTGTCGGTCTGCTAGTTCGGAGATGTGGGCCTGCAGGTGGGAGGTCCGCTTCTCAGTTTTCGTAATGCTTTTGGAGGCGGCCGCCATCTTTTCCTCCAGGGCTCCCGTGCGCTCCCCCAGGCCCTGAACCTCTTTGCGGAGCTCCTGTATTTCCGCACGGAAGAGAGTCTTCAAATCGTTATACAGGCGATCAAAGTCACAGCGTCGTACTGGTAGCTGCTCCGGTGTCTCCTCTAGGTCTTCTTCGCGGTCGGAATCTGAACCCGCGGGGGAGCCCGACGCCATTTCTTCTCCGGCGCCCTTTGCAGCCGATCTGCTTAAATATTTCCGCAGGTCGCCTGTGTTTTTCTTTTTTGAGGTCTGTGGGGCCATCTGTGCTTGATCCCTGGCTTGTTTGTGAGAATGCCGTGTCTAAACGAGCGCTTTTAAGTGGGTATTTGTGCTTTATTCAGTTGGTGGGGGAAGGAGCTCAGGGCTTAAGCAGCCATCCACCACACCATCGCGTATGCGCCTCCCGGGGAAGTCTTGTTTTGCTTCAGTTGTCAGAGGGTTGTCTGCTTGTGAATCAGTGTGGCAGGGGACGTCTAGTTTGGCTTCGGTTGTCAGAGGGCTGTCTGGTTGTGCATCGGTGGGACAGGGGATATCTTGTTTGGCTTCTTTTGTCAGGGGGACGTCTGGCTGTGCATAGGTGTGGCTGTTCTAATTCATCTTCAGCTTGGGTAGACTGAGGGTTGTCTGGTTCGGCAACATTCGCTTGAACCAATTCAATGTCCTTATTTATGATGTTCCAATTTTCTTCTTGCAAAAGTCCGGTCCAGGATATTTTGCCTTGGAAATTTTAGTGCCTTTTTTAAGCACCGTAGGCTTTCTGGATATCTTTGCCTTTGGAATTTGGACTGATCCATGGCAGAAGATTAAGCACAATACAGTATCTGGACAGAAAGCAGTTGTTTCAAAGACAGATCAGCCATTGTGGAGGCCATGCATTTTGGTTGACCTTTTATGCACTGTATCCCTGACTCGGTGGTACAGGTGTTAAAAGAGGGTGTAAACATTAACGGTACATGATAAATGCTGTGCATATTTTACTGTATGTTCACTGTGCTTCATTTAATTTATTTTCAAAAGCAGGAATGCTCAGAACAGTTATTTCAAATGAGATAAGTATGAGAATATGGCAGATGTACCTGAAAGGACAACAAATAAGCCATATCAAAGCCTGGTTAAATAGCTCGGGCCTCGACGAGACTCATAGCTGTGTCTGCTATCATGCCCATGCAAAGACTAAAGTTATAAAGAGAATTTGCTCAGTCAGAACAGAGTAAGTACTGTATTGTATAAACAGTCTAACTGCATATTATTGAATGAGAATATTATTGTTTTTGTTCCCTCCTTTCTCCATTATCCCCTCCCCCTCCTTTCTCCTCATCCCCTCTTCCTCCTTTCTCCCTCCTCCCCCTACCTCTTCCCCTTCTCCCTCGTTTCTTGTACTTATTTTTGTGACACTCCAAGATTTTCTTGCGGTAACGTGGTGCGGTGAAGAGGCGACCTTCTGGAACCTCTAGACCCTCTGGAATACGGATTAGTCCACAAGGATGTCGTCCAATACAGTACGTCGTATGTGTTCGCAGATAAAATATATTTAGAAGGGAGAATTGTCTCCAAATGATTGACTTTCAGATTTTTGGAACCGGATATAAAGGAAATGATCTAATTAAATGGAGAAAAAAGTGACCAGCGAGCCTTGCGAGCACCGAGACGACGAGCACCCGCTATGTAGAGTAGGTTCTTGTGATCCGTAAAGGTGGTGATTGGATTCTCAGTGTGTCAGGGTTTCCACTCCTCTAGAGCGAGCTTGATAGCCAAAAGTTTCCGGTTACCTATGTCATAATTCTGCTCAGCAGAAGAAAACTTTTTTGAGAAAAAGGCGCAGGGATGGTCTGGCTTGAGGTGACTTTCTTTGAGACAAGATGGCTCCGGCCCCAATGTCAGATGCGTCCACCTCCAAAGTAAACGGTAGCTTGGGATCCGGATGAATCAGAATTGGTGCCGACATGAAGGCCTTTTTTAGGAGATCGAAGGTTTAAATAGCCGCGAATGGCCAGGAAGTAGCATCTGCTCCTTTTTTGGCCAATGTTGTGATGGGGGCTACTGTGGATGAAAAGTTCTGAATAAACCTACGGTAATAATTTGCAAAATCCAGGAATCGTTGAATGGCCTTAAGAGTGGTAGGAGGCAGCCAGTCCATAACTGCCTTAAGTTTGGCAGGATCCATGGAGAAACCAGAGTCGGAGATGATATATCCCAAAAATGCCGTGGAGGTCTGATGAAATTGGCATTTCTCCAACTTGGCGGAGAGGTGGTTCTCGCAGAGGCATAATAGTACCTGTTTGACATGGTTGATGTGTCCCGGAAGAGACTTGGAAAAAATCATAATGTCATCAAGGTAAACAATAAGGAAATTATTAAAAAGATCTCAAAAGATCTCGTTAACAAAATCTTGAAAAACGGCAGGAGCGTTGCAAAGTCCAAAGGGCATGACCAAGTACTCATAGTGGCCACCTCGTGTGTTGAAGGTCATCTTCCACTCGTCGCCCTGGCGAATCCTCACTAAATTATAGACACAATTTGGTAAAGATTGTTTAGCCCTGAAGGCGATCGAAAAGCTCAGAGATCAATGGTAACGGGTAGCGGTTCTTGAGAGTGATCTTGTTAAGACCATTATAGTCAATGCAGGGGCAACAGAAAAAAACCTGCTCCACCTGGAGATGAAGATTTGTGTATGAACACCTTCTTTAAATTCTCTTGTATGTAGTCTGTCAGGGCTTTGGTCTCTGGGAATGAGAGCGGGTAAGATTTTCCTCTGGGAAGAACGGAACCAGGCAAGAGGTAAATCGGGAAATCAAATGGACGATGGGGAGGTAGAGCAAAAACATCCCAGAAGTCCGTGTAAATCTCGGATAGGCTGCTCTTATCCTGTCCGGGAGTACTCAACCCGCATATCTGTTGAGCTGGAATCGCACAGGTCTATGAACAAAGGGTGTTCCATTGGATAGGTTTCTTATTAGTCCAATCAATGTGAGGATTATGGTGTTGGCGCCATGGAAGACCCAAAATTACCTCAACGAAGGCGTGTGAATCAAATCCAGGTAAATCTCCTCCTTGTGACCGTCCTCAACCAGTATAGAGAAATCGATAGTTTGTAAGGAAATGAAAGCCGGTTGTAGTGGTCGACCGTCGATGGCCTCCAATCCCATAGGGACCATCTTTAGGATAAACAGAATGCTGTTTCCATCTGCGAATCCTTGATCGATGAAGTTGCCTTCAGACCCGGAGTCGATAAACCCGCAGTTGCAGTAACCGATTTTGGTGAATGCTTTAAAGTGTTTTTCTGTGTTTTAACTGTGCACCTATGCTTGTGCTGTTTCCTGTTTACTCTTGCCAGAACAAACCCCTATTTAATTAACCCTTAACTCTGCCTTGGGCTGTGATCCCTGTGTAAGTCATCTGATCATCTGTGATTGTGTCTATTGTGGCATTGTGTCAACAGTAGGACTCTACCTTACAATGGTTTAAATCCTGCATTGCGAAGCTGTATAAAACATTCAATAATACATTCTGAATAGCAACAATGACCAACAAAAATTTAGAAGCATATTATTCCAGTGTCTGAGTCCAGCATCAGACTAATGAGATGCGGTTTGGCTGGACATGTGGACATGTGAGTTAAAGTGCCGTACTGTAGTTTAATTCTGCACATTCCAAAAGGTATTCATGAACATTGTACAATATCCACTCAAGTTTCATGTGTGGGGGGCAATATCTAGACTTGGACCAGAACCTATAATTATATTTGAAGGTAAGCCCACTTTGGTTTCAGTGTTCTGTTCAGTAAATTGATCTTAACTCGACCCTGTCCCTTTTCCCATCAACAAAACCAGTGTGACATTTTTATTATGCCTCCAGATAACATGAAGAAAGCCTACTTTAGGGAGGTTGTCATTGATCAGATGGCAGCACCATACATTTCTGAAAACTTCACATCAGGTAAATGGTTCTTCCAAGACAACGACCAAAAACAAAGTGCATCTGCGACATTCATTAAGGACAGTCCAATCAACTGGGTCAGATCAACTCCAGAGTAGGTAAGTGTTTTGTGCATGATTATACTCTGCATTGTTTAAATGTCCCAGTCATGTGGGCCGTGACGCGGGAGAATTTAAACATGGCGGAGATACTGGCATCCCATACTGGGGCCTGTAACTCGGGAAGCATGTGGTACCCGAGGCTGAAATTAATGCGGTTCATCTCCATAGACCACCTGCTTCAACACTATGTTATTAAAATTAAATAAAAGCTGTGCGATTGCCTTTTAGTTGTGCGCAGGGAGAGTGAATGATTATGTCTACTCTAACTTTGCGTCTCTTACAGACTGATGCGGTCTGGTAGGATTCACACAATCGGTTTCCCATTCAGAAGCAGGGACCCCTGCTTTTTGAATCCTGATGGGTCATTAGTCTGGTTGCAGGGATTCTGCAAGCACACAGGACCAGGACCGTTCCCGTGGCGGAATCTGCGCAGACTGCCCAATTAACCATTGTGCTACATCTGTACATCCAGAGACATTTAAACCGTAGCAACTTAAGAGACCTAACCCTGTGACAAAGTATGTCAAGGAGCAGGAAGAAGAGAAAATATCACCACGACAATCACATCCAAGTGAACTGAGGTTTGTGGAGAATGACGTAACAGGAGATCCTGATCCAAAATATGTCTTGTCTCAGTGCACCCCAAAGGGCAACCTGAAAGGGGAAAAGGATTGTATCCCATCCTTGACAATCAAAGCAACTAATCATTTGTCAGGTCAGAGTTCTTTGACTTATAGACACCGCTTCTCCCTAAATGCTCAGAACCTGGGCAGGACTGATGAAAACAACAGGGAGGAGATAAAAAGACTACATCATGAGTTCTATAGATGTTAGAATGCATATAGAGTGTAACCAGATATCAGAAAATTAGAGAAATATTCTCACACCAGACATAGCATGTCATCACCCTCACCTCAGGGGAATAGCCAATCGTATCCCACCGTTACAAGATGCTCAGGTATTACAGTACAACTACTCGGCAGGGATATCTTGAAGGTAAATAAAGTCCAGGAACAGTGCAATGGATCCCATAATGACCTGTATGCCCGAAGGCTTGACCTGGGATGGGTAATAGTGGGTGAAGTGTACATTGACAAAGTGTACATACCCGAAAACGTCAATACGCTTAAAACAAATATATTAGAGACGCCCATCTCACTTCAAACCATGTCCTAACCACTTCCAAAAAGTCTGAACCAGATTCTTGCAGATCATGCTAGAAGATCCGTTTCTGTAGCTCACCTCCAGGGTACATCATGGCTTTCAGGACCAAAGTTTCTGATACAACCTGATAAGATGCATCAGTTTCAGCAGATACTTTCAAATGAATAGATCCTGAAGCAGACACAGAGATCCACCCTCAAGTCTCTGCTCTGGTACCAAATGTTACATCTATAAACATACTCAGATCCCATAGTTTCTACCACTTTTAAATGGACAATGATTCTGCGCGCAATTGCGTATCTCAAACATGTCACCCCTTCTGTCCACCAAACGCTTGTTGGTAGAGTAGACAGCTGCCATGGTTGGCATCTCTGCAAGAGATTAAGCACCGTGGGTGAAATCACATAGGCAAAAAATATTGTGCTCCGATGTGTCCAGGAAGAAAATTATGCAGAGGAGATCACCTGCATCATCAGGAAAAAAAGATATCTCTATAGGTAGTCCTCTTTGGAAGTTGAATCCCATCATTAACGAGGATGACCTGATGAGAATAAGTGGTCATTTTAGCAATTCCTAATTGAGCCAGGATGAAAGCAATCCTCTCATCGTTGTCAACACACTACTCTGAGTCGACATTTCACAGAGAGAGCTACAGTATCAGAGTGGCAGGAAAATGGATCATTGGCACAAAGAGATGCATCATTGGTGTCCTTAACATGTGTGTAAGAAGATTTTTTGCTATCAGAGGACCAGTTAAGCAACTATGAGCAGACTATGGAACCAACTTTGTCGAAGCCTACAAGGAATTACAAATTGAAATAAATGACAACAAGGATGTCAGTGTTCAGAAGTTCCTCTAGGACCAAGGTTGTATGTGGTATTTAACTCTTCCCATTCCTCTCACATGGGAGGAGTTTGGGAATGTATGATTGGAATCGCTTAACGCATTTTAGACTCTATGATTCTGGAGGCAGGTTCAATTTGACTGTATCATTAAGTTTTGACAACACTCTAAATTGTCACGGTGTTCGTCAATGTGAAAAAAGAAAAACCTGGCGCCAAATGTTCAAATGGTAAGTCCTGTGATCCTCAAAGAATCAAGCCCTCGTGCAGATTCTTTGAGGATCACAGGACTTACCATTTGAACATTTGGCGCCAGGTTTTTCTTTTTTCACGTTGTTATCTGTTTGTACTAGCAGTAGGTACCAGACAGCCTACCTTAATGTAAAGGATATTTTTTCACTGTTTACTATCATATTGTTGTTTAAACGTTAGCGCTACTATCACAATTTTTCTTTTTTACGGTGTTCGTCAATGTCATATTCATATTTTTCGTCGACCTTCTGTGTGTGTGTCTCTCTGTTTAGGCCTTACACTCTGTTGCATCTGTTTCGGTTGTGTAATAGGGCCTTATTCAGAGAACATTCATAAAAAAATTCGCCAGGGAATTTAAAATGAATGTTTTTTGGGCGTTGCTATCACGGTATTCAGAAAGGCTCGAATACCTGTGATAGCAGAATGCCCAAACCTGGCGAGTTGCTGCCAGCGAGAGCCTCGAGCCTCTGCAAAGGCAAAAACCAGCGATTCATTTCTGCTGCAGAGAGAGCTGCTCTGAGAGAGCCGCCTCTCGCAGCGGAAATGTCGCCCGAAATGTATTAATTTAAATATCCATTTCTTTAATAGTGTAGAGGTGCAGGGGGTCTCCGGAGCTGAACCACGTTGGTTTTGTGTCCGGGGACCCCCTGCTTCCCGAGATTCAGGCCTCTTTATGGGGTGCCGGTATCTCCTATGCAAGGAAATGTCCCGGTCACGTGACGCGGGACATTTCAATGCAGAGGGATACCGGCACCCCATAAAGGGGCCTGTATCTCGGGAAGCAGTGGGTCCCTGGACACAAAACCAACGTGGTTCAGCTCCGGAGACCCCCTGCACCTCTACACTATTAAAGAAATGGATATTTAAATTAATATGTAAAAACACATCAATACACGCCCCCCCCCCCTGCCCAAATCCATACAGTACAGTAATGGGCAAATTAACTATTATCCAGATATGGATAATATATTATTTGCCCATTATTAAACACTGCAGTCGCTTGCATAAATAAAATAAATAAATACAGTTATATTTACCACAACAGCAGGTCCCTCTGTCCTCCGTTGCCAGAAAGCATATATTCAAAAAAAATACATTCTAATGGTCCCTAACCCCTTAATCACCTACCCACCCTGACCCGTGAGGCCTAAGCACCCACCCCAGAATGACTATACCCACCCTATACCCATTGAGTAGTATAGTGGTACATCATACCCATATAATAATAATATGGGCATGATAAGCCTCTATAGCACTCAATGGGCACCCTAATAAAAATACAGTAATACACAAGACACACAGTAATAAAACCTAACTATACTCCCAAAAAACACACTTCACTAAATAAAATCAGTAGCCAGCTAATCCAATCAATAGAAGCAATTACAACATCAACAATGAATTAATTAAACCATTACCCAATCAAACCAATTAATCCCTAAAGCAACTCAAAATGAATAGTAACACTAACCAATGTAAACAATGAATTAATCCTACATTAATTAATGTAACCATTAAAAGACAAATAAATACATTAAAACTATCTCTGAAGTATCCATAAAACACATTAGCTAACATAATATAACTTTAAGTACAAGCGAACACCAATCGCAAACCTTTTTATACATTAACCATAAACAAACAATCACATCCACATCAATAACAAGCGAGAAATGCCCCCCAAATATTGGCATAATAATGTATTAATCTGTACCCGAAAGAGGTACTGATTAATATATTATCAGTCAATGTGCCTCCCCCAAAAAATCAAAAAACACACCCAAAAAATAGACCTGTAAAAAGAGACATTTACAAACATAGAATATCTTACTTACCATTAGAAGCGGTGGCCCTCCGACTCCCGGGGTAACAGGAAGCTCACGTACCTTGAAGACCTCCAACAGCATCCGATGCCATCATCCATCAGGATCCGGCTCAGGTACCCCAAACTTCTTTTTTCTTTCTTTACTCACCGTCTTCTATCTTCATCTGTAACCATTTCTTGTTGTTCTTTATCTTCTTTCTTCATCTGTCAATCCATAAAACCCCATGTTAAATCCCAGCCGATGCTGTCTCGTCGGTTTCTTGGGCTCAAATGAGGCGTCACGGCCTTAAATATGGCTTGTGACGTCACATTTACCCTCACAATGGTTAACAGCCACCTTATTGGCTGTTAAAACCATGTGCAGACTTAATTTTTTTTTGCTGTGACGTCACTTAAAGTGAATGATGCCAGCCAATCAGAATGGCTGTGCTTCATTTACCTTTAACATGATGTCAGTAAATCCAAGATGGCCGCTGTGTCACAAGGTATTTCAGCCAATCAGATCGTGGGAACCAATTCCACACGCTGATTGGCTGAAATACCTTGTGACACAGCGGCCATCTTGGATTTACTGACATCATGTTAAAGGTAAATGAAGCACAGCCATTCTGATTGGCTGGCATCATTCCCTTTAAGTGACGTCACAGCAAAAAAAAAAAATTAAGTCTGCACATGGTTTTAACAGCCAATCAGGTGGCTGTTAACCATTGTGAGGGTAAATGTGACGTCACAAGCCATATTTAAGGCCGTGACGCCTCATTTGAGCCCAAGAAGCCGACGAGACAGCATCGGCTGGGATTTAACATGGGGTTTTATGGATTGACAGATGAAGAAAGAAGATAAAGAACAACAAGAAATGGTTACAGATGAAGGTAGAAGACGGTGAGTAAAGAAAGAAAAAAGAAGTTTGGGGTACCTGAGCCGGATCCTGATGGATGATGGCATCGGATGCTGTTGGAGGCCTTCAAGGTACGTGAGCTTTCTGTTACCCCGGGAGTCGGAGGGCCACCGCTTCTAATGGTAAGTAAGATATTCTATGTTTGTAAATGTCTCTTTTTACAGGTCTATTTTTTGGGTGTGTTTTTTGATTTTTTGGGGGAGGCACATTGACTGATAATATATTAATCTGTACCTCTTTCGGGTACAGATTAATACATTATTATGCCAATATTTGGGGGGCATTTCTCGCTTGTTATTGATGTGGATGTGATTGTTTGTTTATGGTTAATGTATTAAAAGGTTTGCGATTGGTGTTCGCTTGTACTTAAAGTAATATTATGTTAGCTAATGTGTTTTATGGATACTTCAGAGATAGTTTTAATGTATTTATTTGTCTTTTAATGGTTACATTAATTAATGTAGGATTAATTCATTGTTTACATTGGTTAGTGTTACTATTCATTTTGAGTTGCTTTAGGGATTAATTGGTTTGATTGAGTAATGGTTTAATTAATTCATTGTTGATGTTGTAATTGCTTCTATTGATTGGATTAGCTGGCTACTGATTTTATTTAGTGAAGTGTGTTTTTTGGGAGTATAGTTAGGTTTTATTACTGTGTGTCTTGTGTATTACTGTATTTTTATTAGGGTGCCCATTGAGTGCTATAGAGGCTTATCATGCCCATATTATTATTATATGGGTATGATGTACCACTATACTACTCAATGTGTATAGGGTGGGTATAGTCAGTCTGGGGTGGGTGGTTAGGCCTCACGGGTGAGTGAAGGGGTATTAGCCCTAAGGATGGGTGTTTAGACCTTGCAGGGGGGTAGCGGTTGGGTTAACCCCTTTATTACCTTAGCGGTATTAACCGCTAAGGTAATGAAGGTGTTAACTCCCCCCCGCAACCCCCCCGCAATGCCTAAACAGCCACTAAGGGCCAAATTCCCCCTTCACCCACCCCCGATAGCCACTGTATTGTATTGTACTGTATGTTTTTACAGTAAGCCTGGCACGGGTGTTTAACCCCTTCATTGCCTTAGCGATTAGCCGCTAAGGTAATGAAGTTGCTGTACATGCATGTTTCCTGCATCGGATGCATGCCGGGGGGGTCCGGAGCTGCTATTAATGGCTATCAGCTCCGGAGACCCCCGGCATCAATCCGAGGCAGGAAAGGGGCCTGATTTCTTCTAAGTCCCGACCCATCGCAGCTCATCGAGGCCATCTCCCCACCAATTGTCCAACAATTTTGTGGGTAAGTGGATTTGGGGAGAAAATCGTTTTTTAAGCCTGCGATGGGCCGCGACACCCAACTCGCGGGTTTCTGAATAGCGGGAGTTTATCAAACCTCCGAAAATGGTCGATAAGGGCCTGATTGCTGCTCAGTCAGCGAATTTCGGACGGAGATAAAATTTTGCGTCGATACAGGCCGTTATTGAGCACTTATCGAGGCTATCTGAATACCAGTAGCCATTTTGGTCGATAAGTGCTCGATAAGGGCCTTATCGAGGCTTTCTGAATAAGGCCCATAGACTCAGTATCCGTGGTGTCAATCAGTTGCGTGGTGTCTGGTGAGACTCTGAGTTCTGCCATACTGCAGGTGTCTGTAGGCCTTTGCCAATGTGTATGACCTGCAGTCTGTCACCTGCGTTAATGATGGATGGCAGTTTCTGATTGTGCTGGTCGGTGTCCTGTAGCAGTTAGTGTAGCAATAGCTGTACTTGCAGGTGTCCATGGCTGGATGTCTGTAGTGTGGCCCTTGGTAGCCCTAGCTGTGGGGATGTGGCATAGGGGTGAATCTGAAGGGCTTGTATCTTAGCTTGTGTAGCAATGCAGAGATGCTGTGTGTTTAGGTGATTCTGTAGCTTGTCTGTGCTGACTCTCTGGTAAACCTCTTTTTTAATGCAGCTTTTCTGTATCCATGTCTAGCCTTTCAACCATAAAGCTGTTTTTTACTGTTCTGGGTTTCCTGGGGCTCAGTAAACTTTGACAGACAACTAAACTTCTTTGAATCTCTGAATTATATTTATTTACAGGAAAAAATGCACAATATAAGGAGTATGGTAAAAAAACAAACAATGCTTTACCTAGGAGGAAAGGGGTGAGAAAGTACAGATTACCAGACCTGACAGTCCAAGCTGCAACAATGAGCAAGAGGGATATAAAAGCAGACTCTTCTTAGAAGCAGAAAGAGATTGAGATAAATCAAGACCCCAGGTTAGGGGGAAGAGTAGTTGCTAATGGCAACAGGCTGAATGACAGTTTCTATTACTAAGATACTAGTAACAGGGGGGCGGAACAGGAGCAAGGGTTATAAGCAATAGCAAGAGCAGAAAAACACAGACTGGAGACAGAACAAAATTATAAGTACTAACTTAAGTCACCAGGCCACTTTGTTATATTTTATGTTATTGGATGTAGTTGCTGCGGGCTTGAGCACCCTAACTTCATATTATTTATGTCATTGGATGTAGTTGCTGCGGGCTTGAGCACCCTAACTTTGTATCTATCTCACTTTGTTATATTACTTTCTCTCTGCATCAGCTTTATTTAGAGTGCATCACCTGGTTTTTACTTGTGTGTGTGTGTGTGTCAAAGAACCTGTGTTTTATGTAATCTCATCTGGTAACTCATAGCCTTCAGTACATATAACTTTGTGCTTGAAGCCCTATCAAGGTTACAATCGACAAAATTGATATCCATTGGGGATATGATACTGTAGTAGACAGTTACAATTGTGCTACCTGGCTGGTTTATCTCACACTGCTTGAGCTGTTGCCAAGAAAAGCAGCGAGTTCTCCTTTTCAGCACAGGCATCACTCTCTTTATTTAGAGGGAGGTTTGAGGAGATGTGTGTGTGTGTACTGTGTATATATGTACTGTATATCTATACAGTATATCTGTAGCAGTGTTTCCCCGACTCTATGGGAGATATGGCAGCTACTCTCTGTGTGCTGCGTTCCCTGTGGCTCAAAGGAGGCCTGAACCTCTGCCACTGGGAGCCTGGGGTGTACCTGATCCGACTGGTGACAGCGCCTCCACCTGCAAGTGATCCCAACTTGGTGGGATGAGCCCCTTACAGGAACAATAATAATAATAAAACACACACTCAAACATATACTAACAACATTTAGTGGACACACTATAACAGTACCCTGTACCACAAAGTATATAGACCCCAACCTGATACCACCAATGAGTGTCCCCAAAGTACATTGAGTGCCAGGCACCAATACCCTGATGTCTCTTTCCCAATGTCAAGGCCCACCCAAACGTAGGAGATAGTGCTATCCCGTGAAGTGCACTTAGTTGGGTACATGCCCGGGGCATCCTACATGCAGATTAACAATAGGATCCATCTGATCAAACGTTGTCGTCATCTGCAATGGCATCCGCCTCCGCGTAGGGTGAATTCCGGCATGGATAATATCACCAGAGTCTCTTGCAATGGAGGTGGTCTGGTCCAAGACCACAGGTCGCAATCACCGTGCGGCGATTCACTGTGTCCGTGACACTAGACAGTAAAGTGGGGAAGCGTCCCTGTCTAAGGGGCCTTCCCTGATGTAACCAAAAGCTACTGTGAATCGGGGCCTAGCTGGGGCCTAAGGGGGAATGTACCAGGCCTCTTCTCAGAGCCACTGGCTCTGTGACACTACCTACTTTGTCCAGCTCCCTCTTCCGACTGACGGGGATCTCTCAGCATGCCAAATGTAACTACTGACTGTCAGTGATCGTTGCAGCCCTATTGGCTGTTCGTGCCCGATTCAATTATCCGAAACGCGTTGTGTGTGCAGAGACCTAGACCAGAAGTTGTGTCTGCTCGAGGACACCGTAGCTGGCACCTGCACTAACGGTGAACAGTCCTGTAGACCGGACGCGGCGAACAGGAGCACAATGCACCTGAGAGCGGGAGGTTGACGTTGGCGTCCCTGAGCAGTTTTTTACATGTGAGTGAATTGTTGTCTCACATTCTTTGCCAAATAAACGTATTTTAGTCATCTGTGTGGCGCTGTCTTCCACTACATGCGCCCTGAGTGGCCCATCCATGATGTACAGAGGGAGACGGAGCATGACTGACTAGCAAGAAGGAGGGAAAGAAAATAAAGATACCTATAGTACTACCCAGTACCACACAGGCCCGTGTGAGTACATATTACGTTATACTCTTATCACCCCTGTGCTCTTAACCATTGGTTTACTATTGTATGCGTTTTCAACTACTGGTCTGATATTAACTCGGACCCTTGTCTGCGCCCCTCTGTCTCTCTTTCTACCTATGTTTTCTTGAGGATCGTGGGAAGATCCTTTCCAGGGGTTGAGCAGCAGACACTGAGCATTTGAAGTGTGGTATATGTATATTTGTTTTTGACCTTATTCTTCTGTTCAGTTTCAAGCATTGTGTAAAGGGAGCGCCCCAGTTCACTTCCATTGTTTCCAAGTGTTTAGCACTCCCATAGCCTTCTGGGAAATGTAGTTCCCACGGAGCCCTTTTATCTAATGCCCACCACTTGCACGGTTGTACATGCATGAGGCTTGCGCAATCACTTGCAAAATGGTGGCGCCTTGTAGATGGAGCCGCCGGAGCCTCCGGTGAGCCGATCGCCTCTCCACACCCCCAGCAATGCCGCCCGCACTTGTCACTGTTTTCGCTGTCAGGCGCGATTGCCCCGAAAGTTGAAGGGACAAAAAGGTGGCAAAAGGGGACCAGGGGACCCATGCTGAGTACTCCCCGTGGTGAAAACCCCAACGCCCACGCTTGGGAACTTGTAACATAATATAACTGTACAGAGGGTTATATAACTGAAAATACAGTTATATATAAAACTTAACACATAAGTTCAACTCTAGATTAAATTGTACATTTGAGTGAACATTACGATAATGCGGTGTATCTTACTCAGAGACCACTGCTGAGCCTCATAGTGGGGTGCCCCAATATAATTATAGGTCATCTGATTGGGAGGATGCCTAACTCTTTGGCTCCGTCTGAGCGGCTCTTCGGCAACTCCCTCTGGGGAGTAATAAGCATAGTCCTGAGCATAGGCTCAGCCTCTCCCATTGAGGGTATAAATGGCTCTGTGCGGTATGAAGCACGGGCTTCTAGCATTCCAGAGGTTGCTCGTTGGAGCCACACTAGTAGGCGTTGTGCGTCGGGGCCCTTTAACCCCCCGTAGCTCCTCTGGGAGATGCAGCCTGACTTTGAGGTCCCCTTTGAGAGGGTCCCTCCATAGGATCCTCAACTGTGTCATTGACGTTTTCTTCACCGTATTTATGATCCTGGGTAGTCTCAGGGATGGTTTCATCGTTTGCCTCTGATGGTTCTGGCACACCATGCAGTGGTGTAGCCGGTAACTCTGACTCATCGTTTTCAACTTGTGGGAGAGGCAGAATATGGTTTCGGTGCCAGACCTTTACCCGGCTATCCGCGTCTTTTATACGGTAGACGGGAGGCCCAGCATCTGGGATTCGACTTCATATACACCGTCACGCCAACGGTCAGCTAATTTGTGTTTCCCAGGAATTCCGAGGTTGCGGAGAAGCACAGCTTCTCCAAGACGAATTTCCCGATGTCTGGTGGTCGTATCGCTTCTTGTTGTTTGTGTTAAGTTGGGCAGTGGACTTCTCAGCCAGATGGTAGGCCTGTTGCAGATTTTCCCGGAGCTTTTGCACGAATTTAAAGTGCGTCATGTTGGGTACCCCATCGGTTGATACCCTCAGACGCACATCCACAGGCAGCCTGGCTTCTCGGCCAAACATAAGAAAGTAAGGGGGAAACCCGGTGGACTCATGATGGGTACAGTTGTACGCATGTACCAAGGCATCCACGTGTCTGCTCCACTCTGTCTTCTGAGCGCCTTTCAACGTGCCAAGCATGTCCAGCCACGTCCTGTTGAATCGCTCCGGCAGAGCGTCATCCTCCGGATGGTACGGAGTTGTCCGGGACTTGGTGATATTAAGAATATTGAGTAGTTCCTGGATCAAGTTGCTCTCAAAATCCCGGTCTTGGTTGGAATGAAGGCGGTTGGGCAAGCCATAATGTACAAAGTACCTTTCCCAAAGGAACTTCACCACCGTGATGACCTTCTTGTCTTTGGTGGGAAGGCATGTGCATATTGGGTATAATGGTCCGTGATGACCAGCACGTTACAGATACCTTTGGCGTCAGGTTTGATGCACAGGAAATCCATGCACACCAAGTCCACAGGGCCTGAGCTCTTCAGGTGAGCCATTGGTGCAGCTCTGGTAGGGAGAGTTTTGCGCTGGATGCACCTTGAGCACTGAAGGCAGTGTCATTCCACCGACTCTCGCATCCATGGCCAGAAAAATCAGTCTCGGACCAACCCAAAGGTCTTCTCCATACCGAGATGGCCATGGTCATCATGCAAGGCTTTTAGAACCATATATTGTATGTTCCTGTGTGGAACCAGTTGCCGTCTATCCTGTTGGGAGTATAGCTGAAGCGGCCGTTATTTTAAAACTTCGCCCGGTGTACCACTCGGAATACCCTGTCATGGCGCGTGATGTTTCCCAACCGTACCGCCATTGACTCGGGTTTCTATCGGGTGCAGAAAATTGCATTTTAGCGTTGTCTGCAATACCGTCTAGAAACTCAAGTGGACAATCGCGAGTTGTTGTCTTAACAATCTAATAGCAATTCAACCGATTGTACACAGTACAGCCGTACAGTTCTGCAAGTCTGTGTGTGTACAGTAATTGTAATTTGAAGATTTATAGTTGAAGCAGAGATTAAAGTTACGAGTTCATACTGTATAGTCTGAGACTCCTTAGCCATACACAGATTAAAAATATGAGGACACATACTGTATACAGATAATAAAGGGAAAATAAGTAATACAAAAATACAACGTCGCATCTTCTTCCGAATGTAAAATATTTTTTCCGCTCATGCGTGTACAGTATGTCTAATTGGAACCTTGTTGAAACGCATATACGTGTCATCAGATTTCTATATGTATTATTTATTAATCAATTCTTTTGCTAGGCTTGCTCTTCTTTTCATGCTGTTTTTATTTAATGCCCATGCGTGTATGTCTCATTGGAACTTTTTGAAACGCATATGCGTGTCATCACATTTAGGGGCATGCGTGTATTTACATTTTTTAAAAAGCAAAGCAATTCATCTGTGATAAGCCCTTCTTGGAGAATCCCCCACACATTCAAAGTGAATTTCAAGTTTAAAAAAAAAAAAAAAGAGAGACATCCCTTTTTGAAGTACTGATTTAAATAAACCATAATTTGAATCATGTTTTTGATAAAATCATGTTCTTTCTTTTTCTTTGGGGGTGGGGGTGTTTCAATGATTATCGTGAATTTAAAGAAGACATTTTCTTATTTTATCTGGATAATCAAGGAAGAATGAAAAATATAAATAATCATGAATAATACAAATTTAAAATCTTTATCCTCTTCGTAATGGCTGCATTGCATTCTGTAGTTCTTAGTTCTTAGTTCTTCTGTCAGTTTCAATTTAAGGGCCGGTGGTAACTGTAGCACCTGCCCCCTCCCCACCTCACACACAAAGCCTTACAAACAAACCAACGTGAATAGAAATGCTTATCCACACCTTCCCCAAAGCAATTCATATGCGATAAGCCCTTATTGGAGAATCCCCCACACATTCAAAGAGAATTTCAAGTAAAAAAAAAAAGACATCCCTTTTTGAAGGACTGATTTAAATAAACCATAATCGGAATCATGTTTTTCTAAGTTAACAATTTTTTCTATTCTATCTTTTTCTTTGGGGGTGGGTGTGTTTCCGTGATTCTTGTGAATTTAAAGAAGATTTTTTTTTATTTTATCTGGATAATCATGGAAGAATAAAAAATACAAATAATCATGAATAATACAAATTTACAATCTTTATCTTCTTTGTAATGGCTGCATTGCATGCTGTAGTTCTTAGTTCTTTTGTCATTGAGAGAGGGGGGGGATTGTGTAAATTAAAGACTGCTACAATATTCACACAGTACAAGACCTTTACATGTGCCCCTCCCTCCCCCTTCCTTTTTTAGTGCAGCAGCTCTGAAAAGGAAAGAACATGTGTAGCCCCCTCTCCCCGTGACTAAGGGAACTACACATGCTAAATACCTGTTTGACGTACAGGAGATTATGAAACGGCAGAACCGCACAGTGATCCCACGATGCGGTCTATCGGATCCTTTCGCTCCGCCTGCTGCGTCCGCCACTAGAAGGAGCTCTGGTTGGAGGGTGTCCATTAATGTCTATATTGTGCCTGTGGTCTTGTCTATGACCGTAGGCCACACACACCATGTGGCATCCGTCGGTGATACTCAATACCACTATCAGCACTAGCGTAGTGACTACAGGAAAGCATCCCTATCTGGGGGCCTTCCCTACAGCAACCACAACCTGGAAGGGACTTAGGGCCTATCTTGGGCCTAGGGGGGGAATCTGGCCTAATCCGGGAGCCGCTGACATCCGGACACTACCTTCTCCCTTGGTGTCCCTGCTCCAACTGTCAGCAACTGTTGCAACTGCCAGCAACATTCTATCCTGCATCTGTGGCTCCTTTAGCCCTATTGGCTTTCCTGCACACGTGGTATTGCAGCCCCTGAGGCTGCTGGGACTTGTAGTCCCTAGGTTTCCTCTGCGGAGCCTGCTTTAAGATGGCCACCACTCACGGCCGTACTGCGCATGCGCAAGACTGCTATGGTGCATGCACGAGGCAAAACAAAATGGTGGCACCCACTGTCGGGTGCGCCGTGGAGCTCTGCTGACTCAGTCGCCACACTGCCCTGCCGCTGACAACCCACAGCCTTACCGGAGCACTCTGCACATACTGCACCGACACACTTTATTCGAGCAAATACCCAGTATGTACCTGGCAGATACCTGGAATGCGCCGCTCCTCACCTCTGACAAGCCCCATTGCGTTTGCCTTCCCAGCCTGGGTTCATGCCTGGCTGACAGGCGGCTGATCTGTTAAATGATAATGATTAGGATTTAATAGGCTGCAATGCTTCGCGTGTCTACCAGATGGCATAAATTCATGAATTGTAATGCAGTATATATATATATATATATATACTGTGCAGTATTGCAGCCAGCGGGAATAAAATGCTTCAATCCCTGCCTGGAAAATACCTCAATGCACTCGGGCAGAAAACAGTCACAAACCTCAATACACCCGGGTATACCCGAATTCGTGGGACTAGCCGAGCTCGAATAAAGTGTGTCGCCAGTGTATGTCTGTTCTGCCCGCAGCGCTGGCGTAAACCGAGCAGATCTGTAGCCATCCCCCCACCCCACAGACCCAAAGGTAGGGGACCTGGCTACATCCTCCCCCTAGTGGAGACTCCAACGTCCCTGCTTGGGATCAACGTACATGAGTTTATATAATAAAAATACAGATTATTATATACAACTTAATTGATGCATACTCTAAACCAGGTTGAACAACTCCGTAAACATAGTTATTATCGAAGCTACCTTGCTCCGAGCCAGCTGCTGTGACTCATAGTGGGGTGACCCTAATGAATCATATGCCACTCTAGTGGGAGGGCGTCTCACTCGATGACTCCTGCGAGTCTCTTCTTCTGCGTCTCACTCTTGGGAGAAGCAGTCATGGCCTTGAGCCCCTGACCTTCTCTTAAGGTGTGAATCAGTCTCTATAAAGTCTTTTTGGTGAATGAAGCTCGGCCTTCTTGGATCATGTGGATGGCTTGTTGAATCCACTGGGGCGGGTACATGTCGCACGGGCCCATGTGCTCCTTCGGGTGGTTCCCACCAGTTTCCATTTGAACTAGAGGATGTTCCTTCCATAGGATCCTGATTTGGTGCAGCCACTGAATCTGAGTTCTCGTCGAACCCCTCTGGCGCACTGACTGTTGCTACAGTCTCTGGTTCGGGGTAACTTTCCCCCACTTGAGGAAAGTGCAGTAAGTGATTTCGGTGCCAGACCTTTACCCTGTCATCCACATCTCGGATGCGGTAGACAGGGAGGCCTGGCATCTGGAACTATACTTCGAAGGTTCTTTCACTTCAGCGGTCGGCTAGTTTGTGTTTACTGGGAATTCCTAGGTTTCGTAGGAGAATGGCATCTCCAGGCCGAAGTTCCTGATAGCGGACCTTCTGGTCGTACCTTCACTTGTTGCACGCATTCAGCTGAGCAATGGCTTTTTCTGCCAACTGATATGTGCGGTGCATGCTGTCCTGGAGTCGCTTCACATACTTGTAGTGAGCCACATTTGGTACCCCATCGGTAGATACTCGCATACAGATGTCCACAGGCAGTCGTGGCTCTCACCCCCCGAACATCATGAAGTACAGTGTGAATCCTGTGGATTTAAGTATGGTGCAGTTCTACGCGTGCACTTGTGACTCCACATGTTTGCTCCATTCGGCTTTCTGTAAGCCCTTTAGGGTGCCGAGCATGTCAAGTACGGTTCGGTTGAACCTCTCTGGCAGAGCATCTCCCTCTGGATGGTACGGAGTAGTCCGAGACTTCTCGATGTTGAGCAAGTTGAGAAGCTCCTTGATCAACTTGCTCTCAAAGTCTGTCCCCTGAGTGCATCCGATTCGGCAAGCCATAGTGGATGAAATATTTCTCCCACAGCACTTTGGCTAATGTGAGAGCCTTCTGATTTTATTCGGGAACGCTTGGGCGTACCAGGTGTAGTGATCGGTCACTACCAGGACATTCCCAATGCCCTTTGAGTCTGCTTCAATACAAAGAAAGTCCACGCAGACTAGGTACATTGGACCGGAGCTCTTTTAGTGGCCCATTGGTGCTGCGCATGTGGGCAGTGTCTTTCGCTGGACTCACTGCAGGCACTTCCGACAGTGGTGCTCTACTGACTCCTGCATTTTGGGCCAGAAGAATCGGCCCCTTACTAGTCCGAAAGTCTTATCTACACCCAGGTGTCCATGGTTGTCGTGCAGGTACTGCAGGAAAGGGTAATGCAGGCTTCTGGGCAGAACTAACTGTCTCTTGTAAGGTTGATTGTGATAGTGGACAATTCTGTAGAGGAGACCACGCTCTATGCAGAACTTGTCCCATTCTCTCATTATGACAGCGACTGTGTCGGTGGGAGCATGCTTCACCAATGAGGGTTTATTTTGTTGTAGGGCCTGGCAGATAGCTCTAGCCACTGGGTCACGCATCTAGTGTACTATCAACTCCTTCCACCTCATGATGGTATTTTGGGTGACGTACATGCTTTCTGGGTGGCAGTAAGCGGCTGGGAGTGCCTTTGACAGACATCTCAGCGAGGTGGCTACTCTTAGCTCAGAAAATGCCACCTTGTCCTCCATTATTGCGGCAGTTGAGCACATTGCCCAAATCCCAGGTCCAGGAATTTGTTCCCATGGGCCGTCGCCCCCGGTATGGCACTCAGTCCAGGTCTTCTGGACAGAGCATCGGCTCCGATGTTTAAGAGCCCCAGCTTATACTTGAGGGTGAATTGGTCGTTCGATAGTGCCACTAGCCACCTGTGACCGGTGGCATCCAATTTGGCAGAGGTCAGTATGTATGTTAGCGGGTTGTTATCTATCCACACCTCAAAAGTGACTCTGTACAAATAGTCGTGGAGCTTGTCGACTACTGCTCTCTTGAGTGAGAGGAACTCCAGCTTGTGAACTGGGTAGTTCTGTTCACTTGGTGTCAAGATTCAGCTCACATACACCACTGGGCGGAGGCCTGCAGGGTACTTCTGGTGCAGTACAGCTCCAAGTCCGTTGAAGCTTGCATCTACATGCAGGATATATGGTTGCTCTGGGTCGGCATAAGCCAAGATGGGTGCTTCCGTGAGGCTTTTCTTCAGCCCGACGAACACCTGTTCACAGGCGGACGTCCACTTGTCTCCAAATGGCATCTGAGGAGATTATTGAGAACCTTGGCATTACTGAAATAGCCTTCTACAAAGTGACGTAGTATCTGCAGAATCCCAGGAAGGACCGCAGCTCCATCACGTTGTCTGTTGTCTTATCTCAGATCTACAATCTGGCTCCAGCGCGTGCGCGCACACCCGCTCTGCTTAGAGAGTGCGCGCATACGCACAGCTCTTCTAGAGTGCAACGGAGCTTAGCTCCGCCCACTCGTACGTGCCGCGCTTCTTTTGCGCGTGGCGCGCACATGTGCCACCATGCACCGTTCCCCAGCTGCATGGCAAGTACTTGTTTAGCCCACTTGTCTCCTGCAGCCAATCCTTGCCTCCACAGAGGCCCCGCCAAATGCTCCGCCTCCTTTGCTACTGGTTCCTGTGTGCTACTTAAACTCTGCAGTTCCTCTCATACTTTGCTGAGCATAACTCCACGTAGCCTTGAGCTCTTATGTCTGTTGTGCCTTGCTCCTTGTCCTGTGTTTTCTTGCAGTTAACCCTTCGTGTACCGACCTGGCTTATCTTTGGAATATCTCTGGCTATTGACCCCGGCTTATCCTTGATTCTGCTGATCTGTTCAACCCAGACCACGGCTATACGGACATTTACTATTCTGACTTCTTCAACCCCAGTCCACGGCTATATGGACTTCAACGATTCTGATCTCTCCAACCCCAGACCACGGCTAACGGACTTTAATTATTCTGAACTCTATACTCAAAGACCTCGGCAAGTATCGACTAAACCACTCTCTCCAATCCAGACCCGGCTAAGATTGATAATCCGCCTGCCAGGCACGCTTCCGCTGCTGTGGGTGTGTGGTTTTCTACTTCCCCACCTCAGTACCGGGTCCTGCCTTGCTCATGGGCAGGGCAAGTGTTACAGTCTGGTCTGGAGCAGTTCACTACACTTTCGACCTTAGTGAGGTCGGTAGCCACACTGTCTACAGACACGATGCGACCCATGTGTTGCAGAACCAGCATTTGTCTGACATGTGGCAGAACCGGCTTTTTTCCAGGGACAACGTCAGGCCTTCTTTGCCTTCAGGAGGTGTTCTTCTAGAGTGTTACCGAACATGATGATGTCGTCCAGGTAGACTAGACATTCCAGTGGATTCATATCTTCAATGATCTTCTCCATCAGTCTTTGGAAGGTTGCCGGAGCACCACAAATGCCTTGAGGAATCCGGGTGAACTGGTAGAACTCGAGGTGACAGACAAACGCCGTCTTCTCCTGGTCTTTGGAGCTCATTGGTACCTGGTAGTATAAAGACCTCAGATCCAGCACGCTGAACCCCTGGATTTCTGACAGGTCGCTGAGGATTTCTTCTATCCTCGGCAAAGTGTACTGATCCGGTACTGTGCGATGGTTCAGGGTCCGGTAGTCTACACACAGGCAGACTGACCCATGCTTGTTACGTACTATCATGATCGGGGAGGCATATGGTCTACGAGACTCTGTTACGATGTCCGCTGTCTCCATCTCCTTCAGGACATCCCTCACATCCTCTACATCTCTGGGAGCGATGCATCTGGAACGCTCCCAAAATGGCGTGGCATCATTCAGCCGAATCGTGTACTGGGCGTTCTTGCTGCAGCCCACATCAATCTCGCTGATAAAGAATACTTACCGTGCACCTCCAATTTGGCACATAGCCACTTCTTCCAGTCCGCGGGCATGGTCGATTCCCCAAAGTCAAACTGTAGCCAGGCCGGCTCTCCTTGCATGGTAGCGGCGTTCATATGGGCCATGGATTCCACGGGCATAACCGGATATATCCGACCCAGTGCTTGACCGATGTTAAACCGTATGGGGTGAGGCAAAATTTTCTGTATCGCCACTTTGAAGCGATTAGGAAGGGCGGTCTTCCACTCCATCTCTGGTACCACCCGGTACCCTCTCTTTGCATCCTCTTTGGGTGTGGTCTCCAGGGAGAAATACCAGTCCAATTTGTTACATCCCAGATAGTTGGGCACTGCATCCATGTGCTTCACTCCCCCTGGTGGAATCTCGGTCAGCCCCTTCTCTGGATTGAAGAATTGGCCAAATCCGTTTTTGACGGAGATTATGTAGCACTCCTCTTTGAAGACTGGGTGGATCCGTAGGGAGGAAAGGGGTACTCCACCTGCCTCTTGCAGATAGGCGCAGATCAGAGCCCAGACAACATCTGCGTTGGTCCCCATTATGATGGGGGAGCTTGGATTTCCTGGGACTCGGGACATATCAGAGCTTCCACTTCTATGATTTGTATTTTTTTGGTGTTCAGCTGCGGTATGTCCAACCGCATTGCAATACCGTTAACGGTGTAGTCTTCCTTGCTAAGGTCCCACGGCTTCACCTTCTCCGCCGACTGTATAGGCAGATGTTTCAGATGCGAGTCGAAGAAAGTGCGCGGTTGATGATGGTTACCTGAGACCCTGCGTGCAGCAATGCGGAGGCATAGATTCTTTCCATCAGGACTCGTATTATAGCTGCAGGATCCACTCGACTGTAGGCTTGGAATGCCTCTTCAGGGCTTGGCAAAAGGGCGCTCTCCGAGGAGGTGGAGGGTGTCTCAATCATTTGTACTGTGAAGGCCATGGCTCCCGGTGTGGAAGTCCTTGACTTTGGGCTGTCTTTTGCAAAATTACCATCTTGATCACACGTGTAACAGCGGTTACTTCAGCTCGGACCGGCACTAGAGGTAGGGGTCGCTCTTTGGGCATCATGGGTGTGGAGACAGGCGCCCTTGAAGGAGGGTTATCCTCTGCACTTTCTGACACCTTGGACTTCTGGGCCGACACCCCTTTTGTCTCTTCCTTCCGGGACGCCTTATGCTTCTTGGGGGTAAGCAACGGGACATGCGCCTCGTGCACTTTCACTTGCCTTAATAGCCCCGTAAATGAAGGAGGGCTCCCTGGTATAAGATCACATCGGAGCATATTGACTATAGAATGGTTGGGGCTCGATCCTCTCAGGAATTGCTTTCAGTGGAATTCATCCACTTCAGATGCGGGTATGAGGTGGTGGGTGATTAGTGGCCATAGTACTAATTGTATACTGTGAATGAACGCAGACAGCTCTCCTTCTTTCTGGCGGAGGGCATAATAGTTAGCCCAGAGGTCACTCGCATCATCCTCCAGACCATATGCCTCCGTTATGAAATCCACTAGCATCCTTGGCCCATACGTCCTTATTCTGCTCCCGATGCATGCTCACCATCGTAGAGGCTGGGGGTCTTAGGCATTCCATGATCCGCTGCCTCTTCACCGCTTTGGGGCGCTACCATTCCTCTAATACCTTGAGAGTATGTTCCTTCTATGCGGCAATCCCTTCATCTCCGACAGGAGTGGGTGAGACCCTCGAGAAGGCTTTGAGTTTGTGGTAGGTTTGCGCCACGACAACAGACTTATCTTCTCCGTCAGCTGCTTCAGGGCTTCCACGAATAACTGAGCTCCATCTGAAGTGCTGGCACTGCGGTGGCTACGACTGGACCGTCGACTGCCAGCTTCGCTCTGGCTAGGGCTCCGTGGGGGAGGAACAGCTGTGGGCACTGTACACTCATCCACGCTAGGGACGGCATAAGGTGCTTCCATTCTGGTGCTGCGTTTGGGGTATATGAGTGGAATTCCACCGGGTGGGGCTTCAGGAGTTGTAGAAACTGGGGGGCAGTTTCCTCTGGGATATCACAGCAGCAGTCGACGAGGAGCATACTCCACTGGATGTCTGTATCCCATTTTGCATTTAGAATACGGGCTTTAGTAAACCCAGTATCTTTCTCAGGGTGTCGCACAGGTCAGGCAAGGGTAGCGATACTGAGCTGGTCTGGTCTACGACCGCAGGCCACACACACCACGTGGCGTACGGCTGACGGTGATACTCAATACCACTATCAGCACTAGCGTAGTGACTACGGGGAAGCATCCCTATCTGGGGGCCTGTAACGATGCGCGGAACACGCCCCCTGCGGCGTGTCCCTTCCTTACCTGTTTACTTCTGATCGCCGCCCTCTAGCTGCGAGTCAAGATCCTGTGTCTTTAAGGATTCTGAAGCAAGCAACGCCATCTTGCTTTCTGGCAAACCCTGCCCTCTTCCTCCTGACAGGAAGTAAGCCTCTCTTTGACTTTCTCTCTGATATTAGTCAATTGCTACCAGCCCTGGTGCCTGCTAGTATTACTATCATGCTGTTCCTGCCTGGACCTCCTTGGGACCTTTTACTCTCCTTTGGATTCCGGAAGACTGGGACAGTCACTCATATACTACAGAGGTTAGTTTACCGTTGGGTAGTGTAGGTACCTGCTTAGTAGGGTTCACCTTGACATGGTAGCAGGCTTATAATTCCTTGGCCAATGGATTAGACTAAGAACCCTTATGTTATGTTTAGTTTCGCTGCACCTTGCTGTTTCTGTCACTATGCCTTTAAGAATTCTGGACATTCTCCTAGAAGCAATCCTTCTCTTGATGTTACCTTGTGCTCTGGACTCTATGCCCATGTTCCTGTACCATGTTCCTGGTTTCCGTTTCCAGACTCCCGTGCTGAAGCGTTGGCTTCCCACAACCCTGCGTTGGTTTCCCACAACCCCGCGTTGGTGCCTGAGAACACACACACTCCCGCTCTGCTGTCAGAGCATGAGCGCACATGCAGCTGGATCACTCGTGTCTCTGAGTAGGCACCGCCACTCCGGACGCGTCGCGCATTCTCATGCGCGTGGCGCGGTCATGTGACTACGTGCACCGATTCCAAGCTGCGCGGCAACTCACTCCCTTCATATCCCCTGCGGCCTCTCCACCTCGCTAACGGGTCCTTCCCCCTTTCCCTGCGCTTGTGAGGAGAGCACAAGCGTGACAGTATGCTCGGCCAAACAAACGGACCCCCAGAGGTGGCCCCGCCTGTCTCCATGTTCCATGCCATGTTCGTGTCCATGTTCCTAGTTCCTGAGGCCTGCTGCTAGCTCCATGCAGAGGCCCGTTCCTGTACCCCTGTAACGTTGGGAGATCCTATAGTCCCCCCTAGTCTAGTAAAGATCGTTCGGAAGTCCGATCCTGAAGGGGGGGATACTGTAAGGAATCAGGGAACACGCCCCCTGCGGCGTGCTCCCTCCTTACCTGCAACATCTCAGTTCCCGCTCTCCTTATAGAGCATGCACGCACCCGCGGTTCCCTACTCGTACCACGGAGTCCGGCCACCTCCTGTCGCGTCACGCATTCTCTCACGTGTGGCGCGTACACGTGACAGCGTGCGCCGCCCTCCAGCTGCGAGTCAACTTCGCGCCCCCTTGTGGCGTATTCTCTATCCATGCCTAGTTTCTCTGATGTCTCTCTGTATGGCATGCGCCGCCCTCTAGCTGCGAGTCACGATTCCCTGTTGATTCTCTGTGTGGCGGGCGCTGCCCTCTTGCCTAGTTTTCCTGATGTCTCCCTGTATGGCGTGCGCCGCCCTCTAGCTGCGAGTCAAGATTCCCTGTTGATTCTCTGTGTGGCGGGCGCTGCCTCTAGCTGCGAGCCTACCTTCCTATGCATCGCTGCCCCTAAGTCTGTTGGATCGCTCGGATTTCGATCCTTAAGAGGGGGGTACTGTAACGATGCGCGGAACACGCCCCCTGCGGCGTGTCCCTTCCTTACCTGTTTACTTCTGATCGACACCCTCTAGCTGCGAGTCAAGATCCTGTGTCTTTAAGGATTCTGAAGCAAGCAACGCCATCTTGCTTCCTCCTGTACCCTGTTCCTGGTTTCTGTTTCCAGACTCCCGTGCTGAAGCGTTGGCTTCCCACAACCCCGCGTTGTTGCCTGAGAACACGCGCACTCCCGCTCTGCTGTCAGAGCATGCGCGCACATGCAGCTGGATCACTCATGTCTCTGAATAGGCACCGCACCTCCGGACGCGTCGCGCATTCTCATGCGCGCGGCGCGGTCATGTGACTACGTGCGCCGATCCCAAGCTGTGCGGCAACTCACTCCCTTCATATCCCCTGCGCCTCCCCACCTCGCTAACGGGTCCTTCCCCCTTTCCCTGCGCTTGTGAGGAGAGCACAAGCGTGACAGGGCCTTCCCTACAGCAACCACAACCTGGAAGGGACTTAGGGCCTATCTTGGGCCTGGGGGGCAATCTGGCCTAATTCGGGAGCCACTGGCATCCAGACACTACCTTTTCCCTTGGTGTCCCTGCTCCAGCTTCCAACAACATTCTATCCTGCAACTGTGGTGAAAGAAAAATTGTGATCTAGCGCTAAAGTGTAAAACACAGTGTGAATAATACAATAATAGCTTCTAATAAAGGTTGGCTGCCTGGTGATACTGCCAGTACTAACAGAAAAACACAAGAACAAAGGAAAAACCTGGCGCCAAATAGTCAGTGGAATGTCCTGTACTCCTCATGGGATCCGCACACTTGCTCGACAGACCATGTAATGAAAAAAACACAAACAAATACAAATCATAGCGCAACACTGTAGGGTAGGCAGTATAGACACTAATACACACAAACGATAAGAGTCCAAGCGACAATTAAAACACTATTTATTAAAAGGAACTATGCCATGAATGGCATTGGCAAATACAAGGAACCGCAGGTCATCTGGGATAGAAAAATTGGAGCCCTACTTACAGACAGCAAGGCATAAAACCGCATTGGTACGAACGAGTCCTAAGCACAGATGGTCTCCCTGCCGGGTGATGCCTCTGCTCCGCTGCGACTTCAGCTCCAAACCGCCCTTGTGATGTTAGCCGGAACAGCTCCGCCGTGGAGGCTGGTGTGCGGGGTCCACAGCTCTGCACCGCGTGTGGCCACACGCCTCACTTCCTCCTCCGGCACAACAGGAAATCTCTGCGCGCACGGTGCTGGGCGTCGGCGAGACCCTGAGGAAGTAGAGTGACATCTACGAAACGCGTAGGGCGAGTGGCACAGCCACTGTTTTTCTGACATTGGACGTTTATGGACATTTGGCATTGGAGCCCTGTTTTCCACCGGCAGCCTTGGCATCCAGCTCACCAGCTGTCCCTTTAAGGCCACGGGTACTATCGCGCGCGGGTGCGCAGAGATTTCCTGTTGTGCCGGTGGAGGAAGTGAGGCGTGTGGCCACACGCGGTGCAGAGCTGTGGACCCCGCACACCAGCCTCCACGGCGGAGCTGTTCCGGCTAACATCACAAGGGCGGTTTGGAGCTAAAGTCGCAGCGGAGCAGAGGCATCACCCGGCAGGGAGACTATCTGTGCTTAGGACTCGTTCGTACCAATGCGGTTTCATGCCTTGCTGTCTGTAAGTAGGGCTCCAATTTTTCTATCCCAGATGACCTGCGGTTCCTTGTATTTGCCAATGCCATTCATGGCATAGTTCCTTTTAATAAATAGTGTTTTAATTGTCGCTAGGACTCTTATCGTTTGTGTGTATTAGTGTCTATACTGCCTACCCTACAGTGTTGCGCTATGATTTGTGTTTGTTTGTGTTTTTTTCATTACATGGTCTGTCGAGCAAGTGTGCGGATCCCATGAGGAGTACAGGACATTCCACTGACTATTTGGCGCCAGGTTTTTCCTTTGATCCTGCAACTGTGGCTACTTGAGCCCTATTTGCTCTCCTGTCAACGTGGTATTGCAGCCCCTGAGGCTGCTGGGGCTTGTAGTCCTAAGGTCTCCTCTGTGGAGCCTGCTCTAAGATGACTGCCCTTCGTGGCCATACTGCACATGCGCAAGACTGCTACAGTGCATGCGCGAAGCAAAACAAAATGGCGACACCTGCTGTCGGGTGTGCGCAGAGCTACGTCGACTCGGTTGCCACACAGCCCTGCCCCAGACAGCCCGCAGCCTTACTGGAGCAATCCCTGCACCTATGTCGGGTCCGCCCGCAGCGTTGGTTGTACCCGAGCAGATCTGAAGCCATCCCCCAACCCCACAGACCAAAAGGTAGGGGACATGGAAACACGTGCATTACTGTAGCAATAGCCTCAGAATACAGTACATTGAATTTAGGTTAATGACACACTAACAATGTCTATCGTTACTTTAACAGGGGTGCGTAAACTGTGGGGGCACGAGATTTTGTTGGGGGGGCGCAGCTGTTGCAGAGGCCCCACGCTCTTCCCTGAGGCATTTAAGTTAAATGCCGGGGGTCAGCGCGATGCCTCTGCAACCTCAACTTTCCGGGATTTAGTAGTCTTCTGGACCCGTCGTCATGGCAACGTGTCAAATGACGCCGCTTGGTCATGTGACGTACGCGTCCCCATGGTAACGCACGTCAAATTACGCTGTGGGGGGTCACGTTACGTGACAGGACCCGCGGCGTTATTTGACGACGGGTCACAGAAAGGGGGGGCGTGAGCCCTGGGGCTGGCACACAGTGAGGGAGCAGCTCAAAAACTTTGCGCACCCCTGTTATCCAGTACTACTGCATCTGCAAAACAGCATTTGGCAGCCGCATCTCAGCTATAGTTACGAGACTGTGACATGCAATGAATGTTCAGCTGAGGAACTGCAGTTTGTTTTTGGTGGTAATGGGAACAGTAAGTCTTGCTACATCTGTATAACCCTTAACAATTTCCGCATTCATATCTACAGTATAGATCTGTATTTATAATTTGTCACACTTAATATTATTCAATACTGCGGATTGTTCATTTCATCTAAAGTGAAATTCTTCTTCAGAGAGTTTAAATCAGCATTTTGTCAATGTGGGTTTAGTTAATAAGTGTATCATCACCTGGACTGATAACAAACATTTAAAAAACCCTACCAATTCTTGCCTTCAGGGATAGTGCTTTTGGAAGACAACATGTTGCTTTTCCTGACTAACATCCCATTTCCTGCTGGGTTCAGCTGGTCTGTAAGCTGAGCGTGCGTAGTTAATGTAGAAAACAGGCAATTTCCACGCTCCATGACTGTCATGTGCATTGGCTACATTTTGGAAAGCAAATTCAGAGCTTTGCTTAGAAAATGAGATATGAATAAGCATAAAAACAAACAAAAATAAAAACTAGCTAAGTAACATGTCTGTTTTTTTTCTCTCCAAAATGTACTAATCTGTCAAACTAAAATGCTTGAGAAATATTAGATGAATATTTGTCATTTCGAAATCTAAAAGAAAATAGGGAAAGTTGGTACTGTACAGTGTATATTCTGGGGGGGAAACAGGGGGTCACTGTAATCATGTGGACGCAGTAGTATAAAGAAAATTAGCAAAGTAATAGATGTATTTGTAAAGTCTTGATTTTATAAAACATTAACAAATTCTTCATTGTGTAACTCCCTGTTACACTGCCCCCTGGCAGGTTCCTCTTCAATGTGACTGTGATGGACATGCGAGCAGAAAATAATAACGGCTGTGGAAGAGGAGGGACTATGTGGGAGAGGAGCCTTTAAGAAAAGGAACGGCAACTATGTTAGATTAGATCTGCGTTGACCTGAGCACAGAAGAAAGCAGAAAAATTGGGGAAACTCCACAACAGGGCATCTAGACTGCATACATGTAAATGGAAATAGTAATAACTGTTTGATAAGTGGCTGTGTTGATTTATGTATGAACATAAGGCCGAGGCCATGCTAGGCGCGCACCAATGGAGCACCTGTCGTCGCGCGCCATGCAGCAGAGGCAATTTGTGGCCTAGGGGGTGACGGGATGGGGAGGCATGGCGGAGGCGTGGCCGTGATGTCACGGAGCTGGTTCGGCCTCATTGGCTGAACCACTCACATGACCCGAACATCACGCGACAACATAAAATTATTTTGTCGTGTGAAAAATCGGCCGTGCCCTGGCCCCCCATGCTTTATGGCCATGCTTGAGGCATGGCCATTTGTTCATGCCGTCGCTCTAAGCATGGACGCAGCCTAAGATATATAACATCCAAATTTCCGGGATTTAAGAAAAGTTCCTTCTGAGTGAGAATATATACACTAAATTTATCATTGTGTCCATGTAAGCAATGCTTGCTAGTGTATGTCATAGAACATAAAACAGGACGGGGAAAAGTTCTGCTGGGGATATGAGGGTATTAACCTCCCCTACCTCCAGTCTGCTGAAAGTCCAACTAGGAATAAATATCTCCATCCTCGTGAGAATCCACACATGACTCCATCCTCCGATGGTAAAATGAAGCAGAAATAAACAATTGTGCCAACAATGATGAAAAATGAATAGAGTACTCACTCAGTTCCTGGAACGAGATATATCAAAGGTATGCTCCAGCTGCATGTGGAGTGACAAACGAAATAATGGGATGGTGGTGTACAGCAGGAGAAATCAGACCTGGATTGCCACTACTACTAGCAAATAACTTTAATGGCACATAAACAAGGAAAGAGAAACCTGCTGTGATGCTTTGTCAATTACTATTAACATTTTTTACTAGTAGAAGTGTCAGTCCAGGTCTGATTTCTCATGCTGTGCACTGCCATTCCATTTTTCCGTTTGGACCTGAGAACAGCATGTTCGTTGAGAGCTACATTTCCAGAGTGGAAAAGAGATAACGTAACGCTGTAAGGGACTCTCAATGGCTATAAAGACAGTGGTACCAAAGCACCTTTTTGAATAACAGGCCTGCATCAGGTTCAGTACAACATGAGCTACCACTTTCTGCCAGCACCATCATGAGGTCAGCATATTCAGGATTGGGTGGCTACTGCACAACTGACATTGACGCACACCTGTGCAGCGCTATTTGGGTATGGTGTTGTACTGTATATGTGAACAGCGTGTAGTTATCTTCTGCTGAGGATCACAAGGTGCCTGAGTTTAATACTGTAAGTGTATAGTAAACTAAGTGAATTACCCATACTGTGTTTGTATTATTCCTGCCATCTGATCGTAGGCCATGTAAGGCCCAGTAAGAAACAAGGGACTCTGGCCCCAGCCTCCTCGATTGTGATAAGTCTGAGAGATAAAAGTAGAGGGGGTAGAATTGTAAAATTAAAATAAATTTGGTGCATTTAGGACCCAGTCAACATACTGTAATGATTTTTTTTCCTTAGTGACGATTTTAGCCACTTCCATGTCTGCAACATTTCCAGAATCCTTCCCTTCCTTACTGTATCTCAGATTCAACCAAAGTCTTTGTAATCTCCTCCCACTCTATCGTTTGTCCGCACTCCAATCAGTATTAAATACTTCTGCCAAACTCCTTTTCTTAACTCAAAGCTTCACCTCTGCCAGTACTTTATGTGAGTCCTTACACTGGCTCCCCAAAAAGTACAGAATCAAATTCAAGATTCTAGTCCTCAAATGTAAGGTTCTCCACGGCACAGCTACACAAATCTCAAACCTCATTTCTAAGTACACTCCTACATGATCTGCACATGAACTACACCTCTCCTCTATCCTCATAACTAACCATTCCCACCTCCAAGACTTTGGCTGGGCGCTTCTATTCTTTGGAATTCCCATTCCACGCTATTAGAAAAGCCTCTGCTTCCACACATTTAAAACCTCCACAACCCTCCCCCCTTTTTAAAAACTATCTACTAACAACTAACCTAAGGCTTTGTCCCCGCTGGTGCTGAGCGTGCTCATGCTTGGAGAGCTCTCCAAGTATGAGAGTCGGGTGTCCTTTAAATTTTCGCAAGCGATCGCGGGGGGGTGGGGGGGAGGGGGGGATGCAGCAGGGGAAGATGAGCGCGCTAGAAAGTTTAAGTGAGCCCGCGCATTCGCACGCATCGCGTGAGCAGGGACTTGCATATATATATATATACAGTATATGCAAGTCACCTCACCAAGCGCCACCAGCTCAGCGAGCTCAGCGCTAGCGGGGACGCACCCTAACATCCTCTTTCATTCCTTTTTTACCTCAATATCAGTATCCTGTAACCAAATAAACTGTACATCTCTCCGCTACCTCTACTAAACGTTGTCTCTATCTTTCCTTTAGATTGTAAGCTCATCTGGGCTGGGATCTCTTAACCAATTTGTGCCAGTATTATATTGTTTTATAGTGTTCTACATTGTGTTGCTGCTTTTATATCTTTCTGCACCTATTTCATGCTTATTTGTACCTATCTTTAATGTACCATAACATACCAAAGCAAAAATCTCATATGAAACAAACAATATTGAATTAACATTTATCTATTATAGATATTTTCGGTGATACTCTGAGATTTGTAAATATTAGTATTAAATAGTAATAATAACTCAATTATATAATGACTAGCTTTGCTTATTTAAATGTTTAACTATTTTAAGTATATACACTTTATTGAAGGGAACAACTTTCCTTAATAGAAAATGTGAAAATGGTGTAGGTGATAAATGTTCTGATATGATTTTTAATACACTGTGTAACCATCAAAGTGATACAAACCCTGATCTAGTTATTTTCATTTTATAATAGCAATAACATACAGTATGAAATGATATGATAATAATTTGCCATCTGTAATTCTCTAACTCAATAGTCTTTTACGGGTCCCAAACACACAGATGCCCATTCTTTTTTTCTTCAACATTGTGCAATGCTTGGTTGAACTTCTTAAATCAGAGAACTTTAACCCTTTTGCTGCCAGGGGAACCATAAACTGAAGTAAAATCAGAGGAATTACCTGGCTGACTGATGACATTGCTGTGTTCATTGCAGCTGTAGCAATTTCTCCAGATGCCCAACAAATTTAGTTCCATCTGAGAGAACCTGCTCACTTTTCAAGTTCATACCAAGCCTCAGCATTTTTCAAATAGAATATGTTCAGTTGTGAGTATTTCAGTCTTTTTTTTTGTATCCAAGCTGGGGTATTTCTGAAAAGTAAAAAGTCATGTTGTGTGATGATAATGATAACACAAATAGGGCGCTCCTTATAAATGCAAAATGTAATCATATTGACCTAGGCAGAAAGATTGTGTCAGCGATTAAAGGCACTGACTCTGAAAACAATGACACTGAATTTGAAGCAGGGGAATTTGGTTCATAATCCCTGGGTCAGCTCCTTGTGATTTTAGACAAGTCACTTTATCTCCCTGTGCCTCAAGCACCAAAAACATAGATTGCAAACTGTACAGGGCAGAGACTTGTGCCTGCAAAAAAACAAAAAACTATGTAAAGTGCTGAGTACACTGTCAATGCTATATAAGAGAAAAAAGTGCTACATAAAATTGCTAAAGATAAATAATACCATTTAAATACAAAGGAAATTCTAATGCAGGTTACAGCAATGGTGCTATAACATGGTAATAATGCACTAAAATGATATAGGAAATAGTCAGGCTCTTCATATGAATCCTTTGTACTAGTGGAAATAAACAATTTAAAAAATAGTGTACGATATGTTTTGTTTTAATCGTATATCTTCATTTGAAAAACACTCATACGACAACTACTTGCTTCCAAGCCAGTCCACGTCACCTCCAGGGGGTTGTGTCTGTCCTCTATGAGACTCCACCTAGCGCATTTCACCTAAATTTCTTCCTTAGGGAAAGCCTGAGGAAATATTCAAATTAATATTTGAAATTACGATGATATATTTGTAGCAAGGTCTCCCCAGCCTGTCAGCACCCCCTCACCTGGTAGCCGATCGCGGGGGCCGCCGAGTCCAGTGGCGGCTCCACCCGGCGATCGCAGAGGTGAGGGCGGTCAGGTCCCGGCTCGGGGGTTGCCAGGGACGCGTGCAGCCGGTTGCCAGGGCCGCACGCGCATCACGGGGATCCGGTTGCCGGGCTGCGAGGGCGCCGCCATTGCCCCTTAGCTCGCGCATGCGCAGTGGTCGCGAGAGCGCAAGGATTACCCCAGCTTCAGGGAGAAGTCGCACGAAAGTAGGGACGGGTAGGGAGATGTTGCGGCGGCCATTAGGGATTCGTGCAGGCGCAGGGAAGGAGCGCACGCGGCCCCAATGTAAGTGCCGCCTCCACGGGACTACAACTCCCATGAGGCTTAGGGCCAAGGACACCAGGTGTATGAGTGTGGCCAATGAGGGCTGTTAGTGCTGTGAGGTCTGACAGGCAGGTACCTTGTTGCTCAGCACTTTGGCTGCGAGCATCCAGTGGGTCACAGCTTGTTGCTGCAGGCGCTGGGATAAGTTACGTAGTAGTCATGACTGGGAAGAGTTAAGGGGGTGGGGCAGGTTATTAACCCCTGTAGACCCCTAGGAGTTTCCCCCAAAGCCATTACAGGTTGCTGTGCTGTAGGGACGGCCTATAGTATAGCGCGTGTCACGTAGTGCTGTAGGGACAGGCCCTATGTTAGGGATCCTGTCACAGTAGGGTAGGTTAGATAGGGACACAGCGGACGCTGTGATTCCTGCTAAAAGGTTCGGATCCAAGTTGGGGTCCTCAGAGACTGTTTCCAGGTTGGGATCGCCCCTGGCGGTTCGCGTGCAAGGAGGCCGGTTGGGGATCAGATGACGTCATCCTACGACTGATCCTTTGTGAAGTTGTTGCTGATCCGAGCACCGGAGTGCTCGGCAGGTACTATACAGTCATAAGTGCACCAACGGGCCCTTAGTGTAATTGTGGTTGCGCAGTCACCCATTGCCTCTCTCTGCAAGAGTGCGGGACATTGGGTGGGGTTCTTTGGACACTGGGTGGGATCACCTGGTGTTGGGGAAGCGTCCTGCGGGACGTCGCAGTAAGGATGGTGGGAGCTGTATTGAGTTAGTGGTTACCCCTAGTATATATTGCCCCAGGTTCCCCGTGGCGGAAGCTCAGCCCTCCTGTGAGCCAACAGGTAACGCACCACACCTATGGTAACACCGTATGTTTCTCCGCACCCACAGTATAATCTGCGATTGGGGGGGAAATACCCGTTACATATTATTTTTCTTTTACATGGTTCAACACCTCATTTGGAGAAGATGTCTGAAGCAGTTCCAGTTGCATACAGTATGTAGTTAAAGTTGTAAACCCTCTTAAAACAAAAATAATAAGTATTCAACTATAAAACAGCGTGTTTCATTTTTCTCCAAATCCTTTATATGGATTTTCTCCCAAATATGGCATAAATATGTAACGTACTTTCCCCCACCCCCTGGGAGATATAGCTGCTATAGTGTATGTGGTGCGTTACCTGCGGCTCACAGGAGACCTGAACCTCCGCTACTGGGAGCCTGGGTGTACCTGATCCAGTTGACAACAGCGCCTCCACCTGCACAGGATCCTAACAATGTGGGATAACCCCATACAGAACAATATAATAAACACAAGAGACAGGGGGTGCCCAATGCTGCATCCAATTGACAAAACATATAAAGTAAAATACTTCAATAATAATAATTGGTTATTTAGTTAACCCTTTGGCCATAGGCGTCATAAGCCTGCATACCAACGTCAAGGTATAACCAAAATAATTCAGGTCCTACACTACACTGTGAAACCTTTCCTTTTACCTCTGTGAGAGGGGAAAAAACCATAATGGGTCTTGTTCCTGCAGCAAGTGAAATGACCTTCCAAGTTAAAAGGGTGAAGGAGGAGGAGTGAGCTCTGGGGGGAGGTGCCACAGCCTCCAAAGAGACATAGGTTAACACAGATACCCAGCAAGCTCAAACTCCCCCACCCACCACAAAGTGAATATATATTTATGTCAACCAGAGAGCTACTGAGCGTGGCAATTGTATATAACAAGAGACAGGGGGTGCCCAATGCTGCATCCAATTGACAAAACATATAAAGTAAAATACAATTGCCACGCTCAGTAGCTCTCTGGTTGACATAAATATATATTCACTTTGTGGTGGGTGGGGGAGTTTGAGCTTGCTGGGTATCTGTGTTAACCTATATAATAAACACACACCAGTAGAATATAACAGGTTTTACTGAACAAAATATAATACTACTACCCCACAATATAAAAAATATATATATATATATATATATATATATATATATATATATATAATCAAAAAATAAATAGATGATACCGTTCTGTGGCTAACGAAATGCTTTTATTTGTGCGAGCTTTCGAGATACACTGATCTCTTCTTCCGGCGATGTTACAATGATTCATTGTAACATCGCCGGAAGAAGAGATCAGTGTATCTCGAAAGCTCGCACAAATAAAAGCATTTCGTTAGCCACAGAACGGTATCATCTATTTATTTTTTGATTATTGAAGCTCGGCTAACACGGTACTGATACCTCTACATATATATATATATATATATATATTGCAAGCTTAAGCCTATAGGGAACCATGTTAAAAATGTTTTTTGAGGCAAAAAGTGACACTGTGTGCTCATTTGCATGTCATTTCCCAGAATCCCTTGCTGCAGTGGAAGTGCTGTATGCTGGGTGATGATGGGGAAAGGCGGGGTTGCAGACCTGCCTAAGACATGCAGATGAGCATACAGTTGCATTTGCATATATATATATATATACTCCCAACCCCCATACACCAAGTGAGGGTCCCCACAGTACAAAGAGTGCTTGGCACCAATACCCTGATATCCTTTTACCAATGTTAACGCCCACCCAAAGGTGTGTACGGTGCACTTTAGTTGAGGTGCCTGCTGGGTACTCCAACTCCCGGAGCGGACGATTAACAACAGGGATCCTGGAGATCCAATGATGTCACCGTCAGTGAAGCCTCCACTTCTGCATGGGGTGGGTTCCAGCAGGATGGTCCCACCAATAAAATAGTCTTTAATCATGTATGCCTGGATCGGGTCCCAGACTGCAGGCTATGCTTCACAACATGACATCTTCACTGGCACTATAAATGAACTATATAGATATATGTATGTATGTATATATATATATGTATATATATATATATATATATATATATATATATATATATATATATATACATATATATATATAGCTAATGGGAAATTGTAACAGTGAAAGGGTTAACCAGACTCACTAATAAAGGTTTGGGCCACTTGGTTACCCCTGAACTGTGTGTTGAGGTCCTAGAGTGTCAGCTCTTGGACCCAGATGTCCTAAATGCATTACTGTGACTGTGTGCAAATTATGCAACATTAAAGATTTATGTGTGTTTTGCCTTTCCTGGGATGCTGGGACAGGGAGATTTCTAGGCTGTAAGTTTCAGGGTGGGTTTGTCGGAGAAAGTCTTCACAGAATGTGGCTATGTATCAGGGTTCCAGAGTTTTAGACTACCCCAGGAATTGGATCCGGGAATCGAGTGAGATTCTCGGATACCGCATAGCACATTACTCCGGTCAAACTCTGACTCTGAAAGCGCTATTACGACTCCCCGCCAGGATTCCTGCTGCAGCATCTTCCAGACAAGGTAAACGAGCATGAAGGGGTTAATGTATACCTGCAATCATACATGGGGTCCCTAGAATAAAGAGAGGTCCCTAGTATAAGTAGAGGTACCCAGATACATGCCCAGGTACCCTGGAACTGGTATAGGGGTTCAGGGGGAACTCCAGCTATGTGATAAAACTGAGAGTGTTTTCTTGTGGGTAAAAGTTTTAAAAGAAATGTTTAAAGTGTGCCAAGAATGAGGCTAGTGAGTGTTGGAATATATACACTCACTCCATCCATGACACCAGAACAGGGACTTACATATTTTACCACACATAAGACAGAACACAGTATATTTTATTATATAATTATATTTAATTGGTATAGGTACTGGTAACCTGTAAATGAACTGTGGGTTTCCATGTCATGGATTCTGGGCAGACCAGATGGCTACCAAGCTTGGTGCCTATGGGTCTGTGCGGAGTCCGGACTTGAAGGCTCAGGGATGCCAAGGTGTTAGAACAGATGGGGTACTGCAGTTATACTTGAGCACCTCTATCCTGGGCTAACACAGGGCTATCTAGCCACCATTTGCCCAAACCCAGACTCTGTGGAGCCTGGACAGCGGGTGGGCTCAGTATGTAAAGAGGCAGAGCTGTCAGGTTGGCGCATGCCCCTTTACAACCTGAGAAAAGGTGCCCTCCCGGCTTTACAATACCGGAAAATCGGTGATTGGCTGGCAGGAGAATTCCCACACTCTGATAGGCTGTAGATGTTGGTGAAGGAGACACTGAAACCCATCAGGGGACTTACAGCCAATCAGGAGCGCAGATTCCAAGCGCCAAACCAACAACAGCAAATTCAAAGATGCTCTGTACAGAATAGATGCGAGCCGGCTTCAAGGATTTTCAACTCAGAAAAGTTTCTAAGTCCTGCTTTTGAGAATGTAGCGTCACGGATGAAATTGCATGCTGAAATCAGTTCCAGGACTTTCGTGAGTACCTACCGGTCAAGGAAAAGGACTCCTTAAGAGGTCATTTTTGTGAATTTCGTTTAAAGGATAGATTTATTCTTTAGCCCCGTTCCAGTAAGTGTGTTAACCCTGTAAATTGTGTTACATTGTGTGTATGTCTTTTCCTGAAATAAATTACAATTTATTTTACCTCTTTGCTTTGCTCAATCAATGATCCTGATATAAAAAGGTGTTGATAAACCTGGTCTCCTGTGACAAAAATGAAGAAAAATGAAAGAAAAACAACATTAAGTTGAAAGAACCATGAAGTAATCTTGTAGTATAATATAATAGCAGATAGGCTGGAGTACATTTGTGATTCATACCACTGTTATACAAATGTGATGCAGAGAACATATTTACACAAAACAAAATATGTATGTAAACAAAAGTAGTAGACAATTAAAGTGGTTGTTTCAACACAATAGAAACAATATTATAATCAGTTAATGGAAATATAATTCCATACTTTCACATGTACTGTAGTATGGCAGGACTTTGTGTATAGCACTTATAACAACAAAGTGTCCGATAGACGTTTTCAGCAGATTGTGGTGCAAGTGGCTGCTTCAGAGTTTCTAGAATTTGCCCCATTGTCTCTCAAGCCACCATGAACAAGCAATAATCCAAAATTATTATTTAATCAGTTTTAGGGAGTTACGCACAGAAACACACAGTTTAAAACATCAATTTTGTTTGTGCGCAAAGTAACTCGAGAAATGGGGAATTTCGGTGGGTGGAATAAGAGGCATACATTTTTCCATATTTGCCTTAATGCATACAATAAAATTGCATACAATAATTTTTTTTTTTAAAAAGGAGTTACTGATGTTACTATACTCAAAATATATATATGGAATTTATAGTGAACATTAGATTTTACACTTTCCTGATTTTTAAACTGTAGCTAAGAAAATGTACAGTATGGCAAGTGACGTTAAGATAAATGTGTATGCATGCATACATTCTACTTAGTGTAATGCATTGCAATGCCATTTTGTGATTGTCAGCAAATATTGAAACTATAGCTTGTTTATCGACTTCATTATGAATTGGGATTATTAGCAAGTAAAAATTGCCGGTGGATTGTTTAAAGTACAAAGAATGTCAGATGTACAAGGGCCCATGTTTTATTGCTCCGTGTTGGTCATAACAATATGTACTGGAGAAGAACAGAATGAGTTCAACATTAATTGAGGACTTGCCTTTTAGTGATTAATTTATTAAAAGTTTGGGAACTTTAACAGTGAAAACCTTGTACAGTATTATGATAGTTTTCATTAAGGGGCACAAATTCCAGGTTGATCAGAATAAATGAGGGACATTACTTTATTACATGTGTTATTGTATTGCAGTGGATTGCCTTAGCAACTAGCTGCTAAGGTAATGAAGCTGTTTTAATAAAAATGTTATTACAAGTGTACGTGAGCAGGGTGTCTCCAGAGCAGAACCTTGTTGATTTGAGGTCTGAGGACCCCTTGCTTCCTGAGATACAGGGGTGCCGGTTTCTTTTATGCATTTAAATCCCACGGTCACGTGACGCGAGACATTTAAATGCATGGAAGATACCGGCACCCCATAACGGGGACTGTATCTAAATGGAGGAATGAAGGCAGACTATAGGACACTAAGGTCTAGGGGGTTAAAACTTTATTAAAAATAGAAAACAATAGCCTATAAAGGTACAAAACAAATGAAATATAAAACAAAGAAACCAATGGCTTCTAAAAGGAAATAAAAGAAAGGGGAGTGGTAAGGTGATAAGTGATAGGGGATCTCTCCCTCCGCGTCCGGATAGAGAGCTACGACTTCACCTCTGGCTCCTCTGAATCCGCTATCGAAATGTCCCAAATGAAAAGCAGAGCAACGCGTTTCGTCCAGAACAGGACTTCCTCAGGCTCTATAGCTCTAAAGTTTGAACCCCCTAGACCTTAGTGTCCTATAGTCTGCCTTCATCCCTCCATTTAGTTTTAAGGGGAACCTCACAAGAAATACCAGAAGTGACAAGAAACCCCTACAAGTGTGTACTCACACTGGCCCGTGTGAGTATTTTGTTATATCGCTTTTTACTCCCATTCACCTCAAATATCAGGCTGTACACATACCACTATTTGACAGATATCTACAGACATCAACATCAGAAGCCCTGTATTAACCTCCTAAACGGGAAATATCAAGATACCGTGATAGGAGAACACTCACATTGGCCCGTGTGAGTGCATGAGTATACCATTACATTGCAATGGTTTATTGTTTTATCACCCCTCACTACACTATAGCTGCTGTATATTTGTATTGATCTAATTACTTTTTCATTTCCACGAGAGGAAAACTCCCTGGAGGGAGAAATCCATCCAACGAGGAAAGCTGAAGGTACAACGAGGAGAGAAGTCATGACCGTAGAAGAATATATCCTACAAAGAAAAAAAGCAATCCAAAGAAACCTTGATGTGATAGAACTTACACAAGGCCGTGTAAGTTTTTTATTCTTTTATTTTTCCACTTACATACACTCATCACTGTATGTGCACCTCCCATAGATGGAGTTCGCTTCCTAGACTGTCGCCTCAATAGAGGTGCCTCTCATCATATCGATCACCAGTCTAATAGGACATACTATTAACTACCCTTTTCCTGAAACTCTGCTCCCGAGATCCCTGCTCATGTACACTAGTATTAAATTTTTTATTAAAACCCTTCGATCGTTGGCGAGATATGTGCAGGGAGAGGTGCCTCTCTCTGTGCAGCTCTGTATGCAGCTGGGCCAGATCGCCGGGTGAGTTGTCTAGAGAGAGGCGAACATCACATTGCTGGCTACTCTACAGTTTTGGGCATTTTGATATCGCAGGTATTTGAGACTTTCTGAAGACTGTGATAACAATGCTCAAAAAACTGGCGGCGTAACCGGCACAGCGATTTTTTTATGAAGGTTTATAGAATAGGCCCCTAAGAAAAAAATATGGTCCATATTTATTAAGTGATGTTAAGACAAAATGAGTGTGCCATAATGTTCCCTTTGGCTTGGCATCACCCAGTAAATATGGCTGTATGTCTGTTTAATACAGTCCATATTGTGATATAGTGTTCAAGTGCCGTAGAACAGTTATTACCTAAACACATTAATACATTAAACACATTTAATACATAGCATTAACGTTTGGTAAAAGTATCCTCTAGGTAAAGTATAATGCTACTGTTCAGGAATTCGGTCCATATTTACTAAGCAGTGCTATTCTATAAGACACATTCCAGCATGTCTTATGAATATGGCCCTTGTAGCCCTTTCAAGTGAATGGATTGTAAATTCTCTTTCAGCATGCGTTATGTCTTATTGAGTAGAAATTCTTAGTAAGTATGGCCCCAATGTTTACCATCTTTGGGGTCATCTGTGGCTTCCGCATGTGGAGAAAGCGGTACTACGAAGATAAAAACTGATGATGCACTCACTATTTCCATGAGTTGCAGTAATAATACTAATGTACAGTATGTGTAAGTGTTCCAAAAGACATGAAATACTGGCTAACAAATTACAATAACCATCTGAAACATTTCATTAGCATCCCATTAATAGCATTTTATGCCTAGGAATTTTTCTCCCTCGGGGGGAAAAAAAGTCACTTGATAAACATAAACTGGCATGAAGACCAATCTCATACGGTAGCAGTCACTTTTCAGATATCTATATCAGGAGGAACTGGGATTATGTCAAACCTCAATTGCTAGAGAGATGCCTGGGATGAATCAGACACACATAATATCTGAAGGGGATATGTGTCCTATACCTAATGCAAATGGTACACCTATTATTACTGGCACAAAGGATGCTTCTGGAAATTAATGTGTATTTACAGCTTTATTAGCAATTAGTACAGTTCTCTGAAGGGTGGTTGCTTCTCCATGCAAACTTTTGATAAATTGCACCTGTCCACAGGGGAGAACAGCAGAGCTATTTCACAATACTAGCAATACTGGTATCAAAAGGAACAAAATCAAAGACAGATAAATGAAGAAAATCTATGGATATGCATTAAGAGGCAGAGAAAGAAGTACAAAAAAAGGCAAAGATGCAGAAGTAAGCACCATGTGCATATATAGGTACTTTACAATTGCAATAGTGCCAATATACCTTTAAAGGTTGCCTATACCACCAATAACAAAACAAACCTAATGCTGCATCTGTGATGCTACGACACAGGAAAAGACACACAGCATTACTCCTAAAGTTCTAAACATTGTTTTCCTTGAGAACATTCCAAAACAATTAAAATCAGTTAGCACTAGTTCTGAATATTTTCTTTTAGAATATCCCATGTAAATATATAAAATAAATTGTAAAGCTTTTAGGGGCTTATTCAATAAACTCTGAAGCAGATGACTAAACAGATCGGCTGTTTCAGTGCTTATGGAATAACCCCATTGGTGGGTTACTTTTACACAAAAAATATAAAGAGATAAAAAATAGTGCTCACATCCCTGCCATATGACAGGTCACATACCTGTACAGCTTTACCTCTATAAGGCATAGTAAGAGATAAAGAATCACAAAAAAGATATCTTCTAGAGGAGACAACGTAGGTGTTTCTTTTTCTGTGAACCACCCAACTATCTTCTAGCAACACAACCCCCCCCCCCCCCCCACAAAAGGAGCATATGGGCCTCTCTGCCCTTCCTCTTGCAAGACCCAATAAATTAAACCAAAAACACATTTTGAGAAAAAGTGGTCACAACTTTATTTTCACAATACATAATACAACACTTTAACTGTATGATGTTGAGCAAGCATATCCAACTAAACAGAAAACATTTTATGGCCAATGGTAAAACGTTACAGGGGGCAACTTTGCGCTTGCCTGTCATGCCGCTTAGCCTGTCGTTGTGCACCTCAGCAATTGGATTTCTACAGATTTTTTCTTATTGCAGGGTGCAGTTTTAAAGAACCAACCACACAGCTACACCTCATCCTGCAAAGCCCACCCTCTGTGGCACCTTGAACTCAGAATTATCAGCAGCGGGGGCTCAGGCCTATTGTATTGTACCCTAAACACACTGTAGCGACATATCTCCCAGGGGATGGGGGGAAAGTGCACTACATACTGATGCAGCGGCCGTTATTCGAACACTTCACGCGGCAATTAATGCGGGAAACCGTGATCACAACGGGGACAAAGCTCGCTGTGTTTAGAGAACTGACCGTGGCGCATTAGCTTCCCAAAGCAGGGACCCCTGCTGTGTGAATGCTACCGGCGTCTGCCTTTGTGTAATAGAAGCGCAGAAAGAGAGTCTGAATCAGTCACTCTAACTGCGCGCCTCTCACAGGCGATCGCGGGGGTTCTATTCAAATTCTAAAATTACAGTTTTGTAGCAGGGGGTCCCCTGAGCTGGACAAAGTTTATTTCAGCCTTGGAGACCCCCTACTTCCCGAGTTACAGGCCCAGTTATGGGGTGCCCGTATCCCATTAGTCCCGCGGTCACGTGACACACAATTTTAACATGGCGGGGATACCGGCACCCCATAACTGGGCCTGTAACTCGGGAAGTAGTGGGTCTCCAAGACTGAAATAAACTTTGTTCAGCTCAGGAGACCGCCTGCTCACGCATACTATAAATAAAAATAAAATGTAAGCAGCTTCATTACCTTAGCAGCTACCCGCTAAGGTAATGATTTTTTATTTGGAGGGGGGGTTGATACTAGTGTGGGGGAGCAGGGGGTCTTCTGAGCTAAACAAAGTTTATTTCAGCCTTGGAGACCCCCTACTTCCCGAGTTACAGGCCCAGTTATGGGGTGCCCTTATCCCTCTAGTCACGTGACCCACAATTTTAACATGGCGGGGATACCAGCACCCCATAACTGGGCCTGTAACTCGGGAAGTAGGGGGTCTCCAAGGCTGAAAATAAACTTTGTTCAGCTCAGGAGACCGCCTGCTCACGCATACTATAAATAAAAATAAAATGTAAGCAGCTTCATTAGCTTAGCAGCTACCCGCTAAGGTAATGATTTTTTATTTGGAGGGGGGGTTGATACTAGTGTGGGGGAGCAGGGGGTCTTCTGAGCTAAACAAAGTTTATTTCAGCCTTGGAGACCCCCTACTTCCTGAGTTACAGGCCCAGTTATGGGGTGCCCTTATCCCTCTAGTCACGTGACCCACAATTTTAACATGGCGGGGATACCAGCACCCTGTAATTTTAGAATTTTAATAAAACCCCCGCGATCGCCTGTGAAAGGCGCGCAGTTAAAGGGACTGATTCAGACTCTCTTTCTGCGCGTCTATTACACAAAGGCAGACGCCGGTACCATTCACACAGCAGGGGTCCCTGCTTTGGGAAGCTAATGCGCCGCGGTCATTTAAAAAAAATAACGCGCCAAAACCGGGGAGAATTAGGGGATTATATCATTTTCCAATTCGTGATCCGTTCGAATAACGGCCGCTGCATCAGTATATATAAATAAGAAATATGAAACTATAGAAAATATGCTGCTCTAATCCATAATTATGCAAAGGAAGAAATAGAGCACAAATATATGTAGTAGCTACAAAATTAGAACAATTTTATTAAACAACAGGGCAAGCAAGTGATCTGAATCAATGATATATTATGGAGATAAAAACCAATTGTAAATAACAATGTATAAAGAAATGTTGCCAATCATATGCTGTATTTCAGTGAAGAGGATTGGTAATATATGAGGCACACAATATGGTGAAGGCTGCTGAAAATTAGGAGAAGTGGTAGATGAAAGTTCCAAACGTGGCTATAGACTCCAGAGGGGATAGGATTTAAGTGAGTGTAAGAGATGTGTGCAGAGGTATATTTAATGGAGACTGATAAGGGTGAAATGAAATCCTGGCTTTAGTGCACCTGGCCCTTTAACAAGGCAAAACATTCAAAATAAACAAAATAAAGGCCTGCTCCACTTTGGAGAATATCTAAACATTTACTCCAGCCCTCTCTAACTGGGTGGGTAGCTAAGCTGATTACCACCCCAGACATATCTTATCTTTCTATCTATCTATCTATCTATCTATCTATCTATCTATCTATCTATCTATCTATCCATCCTGACACTGTGTGCTCATTTGCATGTCATTTCCCAGAATCCCTTGCTGTGCTGTGTGCTGGGTGATAATGGTGAAAGGCAGGGTTGCAGACCTGTCTGAGACATGCAAATGAGCATACAGTAATATTTACAGTTGCTATATGCTTTACTGTGGAGGGTTTTTGTCACTTTTTTACCCACCATAACCTTAATAATGTGTGGTGAAGACCTACTCTCAGTCTCAAACTAGCAAAGCCAGTGCAACCAACCTCACACTGAAGAGACCCACAAGGTCGAAACAGTCTGTCTGTGAGTGGGTTTATTGGCTTTGCATCTCATCACAGCCTATGTTTAAAGCTGTGTTTAAAGCAGCATGCATTGGCTTAAGGGTTGTTCATGTAATGTGAGCTTGAGACAAAAGGTGACACTGTGTGCTCATTTGCATGTCATTTCCCAGAATCCCTTGCTGCAGTGAAAGTGCTGGGTGATAATGGTGAAAGGCGGGGTTGCAGACCTGTCTGAGACGTGCAAATGAGCATACAGTAAAATTTACAGTTGATATATATATAGCAAGAATCTTATCTGTTTCTGTTGTTGTAGCTGTAGATGTAGGCCTCTCTGCTCTCCTGGGCTAGCATTCTTGTGTTCTATGGAAATGTCCGTGTACAGGTATAGAGACCTCTGTCTTGTCCCCTTGTCTTGCTGACAGCATACAACCCTTCTGTGTGCATTAAGACATCATCTTTTCCTCAGGTCAGCCCATAAGTTGGCTAAGGAAAATCTCTGCAGTCTTCCTTCTTCTTATGTCAGCCCAAATGTGAGCTAAGGAATCTCTCTCCTGTTTCTCACATCAGGCTTTTTCTAAGAGTCCGAATCATCCAGGTGGAGCCTGTGTTCAATTAACCAGCAAGCTGCTAGATTTAGAGGCAGTTTCTCTCAAACAGTGATGAATCCCTGTTACAGTGATATACAAGGTGTAACAGTCCTATTAAGTCCGGATGGGTTAATGCGCATGTGTATAGGGCTCAAAAGAATCACACCATTCCCACAGTGTAGATAGTCCAGTATAATATTGGAACGCGAAACTCGTCAGCTAAGCCTCCAAACTGTAGCACAGGGAGACAATAAGCATGCTGATGCAGGATAGATGCGGTAGTACTCACTTAGATAGCAAATGAACAGGGAGGGAGTTGTACAGTTGTTCCGACGGCCCGCCAACGAACTCGCATTACACCGGGAACCCGGCACTGCCAGATGGATCGGAAGCTTGAAATGCCCGAAAGAGACTGGTCGCCTCACAAATCTTTAGCTGGATGCAATGCAGATATATCACCTGACCTTTGGTGCTCACTTCTCCTTGACTGCATTGTATCCAGCTAAAGATTTATGAGGCGACCGGACTCTGGAGATTTGGGCTACTTGCTAATGTTATATGTAAAAAGACCCTTGAGAAAGGTCCCCAGGGGACTGAAAAGCCAGGTTTTTTGTCTACATTATGGACCATTAAATTACCCCTTTTTTAAATTGCTGTGCTTGTACTTTGGATACTGTAACTCCTGTAATTTACTTTTGACTTATACCTCTCTCCCTGTACCGTGCACTATGAACGCCATTTTTTTTGGCATATCACTTTGTGTGTGCAGCCATTCCGTTTATATACTATTGGGTTTTGCTTTTTATATATATATGTTAAAAATGGTTATTGAGGCAAAAAGTGACACTGTGTGCTCATTTGCATGTCATTTCCCAGAATCCCTTGCTGCAGTGGAAGTGCTGTATGCTGGGTGATAATGGGGAAAGGCGGGGTTGCAGACCTGCCTAAGACATGCAGATGAGCATACAGTTATATTTGCATATTTGCTTTCCTGTGGAGGGTTTTTGTCACTTTTTTTTACTCACCGTAACTTAACTCAGTATTATGGTTTAGCCTATCCCATAGCCTCTCTTGCATTCCCAGTAAAATCAACCCCACACTGATGAGACCCATCAAGGTCGAAACAGCTGTCTGTGGGTGGTTTTCTGGGTATGCACCTTAACCCTGGCTGTGCTCAAAGTTGTGACCATGCAGCAAGCTTAAGCCTATAGGGAACAATGTTAAAAATGGTTATTGAGGCAAAAAGGGACACTGTGTGCTCATTTGCATGTCATTTCCCAGAATCCCTTGCTGCAGTGGAAGTGCTGTATGCTGGGTGATAATGGGGAAAGGCGGGGTTGCAGACCTGCCTAAGATATGCAGATGAGCATACAGTTATGTTTGCATATATATATATATATATATATATATATATATATATATATATATATATATATATATATATATATATACATAGTAAAAAAAACAAAACCACATCGTCAGGTCAAAACTGCCAAATATTGTTAAAATAATTATAGGAATATGTAAGTTTTGCTTTGTTGCATACTTTTTTATTTTATTTATTAAACGTTATATTTTTTTTTTTGCCTCTCTTATCTGACTGTGTGGTGTGGATTTTTTCCTCTTTCATTTGCTTTTTTGCATGTTGTGTTCTGGTGTTTCGTAAACTGAATCAAGATTTGCCCCTTATTACTGTACCTTTATATTACTTATTTTGCTAATTATTCTCTAATGTGCTACCATGCGTTTGTTTTTTGTTTCAGTTGACTTTTATATCATGTCATATATGTCATGGCATACGTTTTTGCCACAGATTAAAGTCTGCTGTGTTCACCCTGTCACCCTTTAATAGCACAGATCAGCAGGTTGTGTAGATTCGTTTTTGATTATGAGGGCTATATATATTCAGCTGGGCAATAGAGGCGCCACACTCCTGACGAAGCCGCAACTCTTAACCAGGCGAAACACGTAGAGTGGAAGGTCTTTTGCCACGCCTCTATGCAGGAGACCCGCACCAATCTGTTCTGACTTCGCGGGAGCCGGAGCGGGTATTACGTCATATTTCCGACGGACGTGATGGAGCGGAGACACAATCCCTGCCGAATACCCAATGAGAATGGAAGGCATCCGACTGAAAGGAGGCGGTGAGAGACGCTGCGGTGCGGCTATACTGTTTACACAATTGAGTGTTATATGCCCTGTTTTAATTGCACTATTGTAAGTGTGTCTTTTATATTTTATACATAAAATTTTTTCCGTATATGACTGATCTGTGCTATGTAGTCTCTCTTTATCTCACCACAATGGAATAACCTCCCCGGGGTCATTGGGTTGGATTTCTGACCACTACATATCCTCAGAGAAATGCTGGCTGCAGCTATATTTCAAACTGCCTTTTTACATCTAGTATCCTGTGCGTAGGTTGTGCATAGAGCCAAGTTACCAGCATTTCGATCCACCTTTGCAATACATCTGCACTTAAATTGTTTGTGCTGTTGTCTTTTCTCCTCATATGCTCCCCCTGGATTGTATGAAAATATATGTCATGTCAGCAACATGTTGCCTTTAAAGTTCACTATAAACTGCCCTTTTTAACGTACTATTAACTCAGTGTTAGATTCTAATGAAGCATATTTTAAACATATCTGACCAAATCAGAAGCAGGAGCAAAGTAGCATTGAACAGCTCAATTCTCTAAAGACTACAGAAAACAAGGGAATAAATGTACAGTACATAGACAAACTAAACTATTCGAGGTGCTGCACATTCGTTTACGCTGTTTAGACAATAAGGAGTGGAACATGTAACTTAACTTGCCCCGCTCACATATCCCCTTAAACTAGCTTTTGAAAGGCACTTTCTGAACTTTGCTGAACCCAAAATGTACTGTACAAGTGGAAAAGAAAAACAAGGGCTTGCATATTGGGCAAGTGATGTAATTCTAGGGCAAATAAACCACAGTATATTTATCAAAGAAAGAAACCAAACCTTGGTGCAGTTTGTATTCCAGATTTGTGCCATTGTTGCCACACAAAGATTCCATTGGCCTTATGTTTTTATGCAGCCTGTGGGGCAGTCAGAAATTATATTGAGCAAACCCTATTACCTGAAATGTTTGCATATCCTAGCAGCCCACTCAATTACAGGAAAGTCATTGTGTACTGTTTATAAAATAAATGATCTTTGCTAATTGCTGTGGTATACTGTACTGTAACTTAAATTCATGTTGAATAATGCGCCTTCGATGTGCCACATTAGCATACAAGTTAAGTTGATTTTTGTTTTTTTGTTAAACTTACAAGTTCATTGCTGATAGCAGTGAACTTTCATGGCCTAGCATCACAGAATATCTTTGCAGTCTCAAGGCAAATAAAGTATTAATAATAACACAAACTCATTTTTTTTTAGCTTTGAAGTTCTTTTTCTTTACTCTAGTAGTCTAGCCAGGGTTCCTATTTTCTTCCTGTAATAATAATCGGACAAGGTTTTAAAAGGATGCTTTGATCTTTATCTATCTATGTACTTCTAATATCAAGCAAGCACTCCAAACACAGGAAGTCAACAACCTTGTTACAATAGGGTAAATTTGGAAGAGAAAATGCGTGTATACCTAGAAACTATTGGTCTTTCTCTGATCTCTCTGGATAATAAAGCTGTATAACATCCATGAATTTATGGTGCCTTTCATCTAGTTCTATCTGATAATACTGGATTGAAGTTCTCTACTAATATACTGTACAGAACAGTGAATAAGCTGTCTAGGCTTTTCTCTTAGAGGCTAAGACATATCATATCAAGAGGTGTCAACACTTTCAGATCTGCTTATATCACCTTTAGTTCCTTTGAAAGAAGTTTGTTTTTTTGCCATCATTTCAAAAAAGACATTTCCATTATAAAGTTAGCGGCCTGACTGAGCAAATACAGCTATTGGTTTCTAGAGGCGTTAATGGCAAAATAAGACAAACACTAGCCAATTGTTCCTGGTACTGTAAATTCCAGGGTCTTCAATTTCAGCTCTTGCAAAGACACTCACAAGATCAGTGGAAATATGATGTGTACTTCTTACTGCAGAAAAAGTAACACATCCCCTAACTCATTAACTTTTAACTCAGGGTGTAGAGATACACACATCAAAAAGCATCTTAGAACTGTGGAACTGCCTGCAGGAGTATGAAACAAATAACTCTTTTTTCTTGAGTCTACACATACTGTACCAGTGAGACAATACATTTGTATTCTGTCAATAAAGAAGTACACTACAAACACAATTTATTCTACTGTATTTATGCCGCAGTGACCATTCAGGATGTTTACAGGTAAATAACCCCATTTGAAGTCTGTGGGGGGTTTTGTTCAAAAACAGTTCGAACAGATGCTACGACAGATATGGAATTACCCCTCGAGAGTATTTTAATATCCTCTGTGTGGTCTAATTTTATTTATGGATTTGACTGTGTGCTGTCTTTGTGTGCATTTTTGTGTTAATTTATTAATGTCAGCATCAACATATGGTACAGTACGCATAATATTATCTAGAAAGGAAATTCCTTTAGCCACTGTAAGGACTCACACACAGGGACTGCGACATTCTATACAGGTTCTCAGTAGACGGCTATACTGACTACACCGCCTGACTTCCCACGGCCTATAAAAAAGGCATCTGTCCTCCAGGGTTTCACAACAGTCTTGCTACCCTAGAGGCAGGTTCTCTTTTTCACTGCTGCTTGAAAGATCCAAGACAGGCTTTTGCGAAAACCTAGTATTGTTTCTGGCTTGTCCTATTACTCTGCTGCTTGCTCCCTGCTCTGACATTTGGCTTGATCGACTACTGTTCTGTTTACCGCCAGCCGTGCCCTTGAATTGTCTGACCAGCCCATCCGCCTGCTCCTTCCTGAACTCTCTGCCTACATTGCACTGCAGATCCAAACTCCTGGTTCTCTCTACCAACGAGCATCCCTATTGATCCAGTATTAGACTTTCCCAGTGGATTATCGTTTGACTCTTGATAGTTTATGAAGCCAAGAAAAAAGAATCCATCAACGTCATCCATCCACGTCACCCGTCGCCGTCGCCACCAGCGAAAGTTGTATTTCGCTTTGCAGCGACGTCGCAAGCGACCTTGCCATTGATTGGTTTAGAGGCTTTCACATGTGGCGACAGCCTCTGAAAAATCAAATTTGACCAGCTTCAAAATTTTGCGCCGCCACGTTGCTCCCATCGCTCCGTCGCGTCGCGCTTACTATAAGCGCATGTGATGGCAGCAATACATTTGTTTTGCCGTGACGTCACATCGCCGTCGGCGTCGCCAGCACTATAAGCGCAGCCTTAGGATCTCGGGGACAAAGGGTAATACCTAGTTAGAGCAGCACCAGGTACTGCCGTAGCAAAGGAACCTTTGGAAGTTCGCTTAGTGGGAGAACAAAAAGTTATTCTTTGACGCGAGGAACACAAAATATAGAACCAATCTTTTTCGTTGAATGATACAGTTCTATCTTACTGTTTATAGTGGTTCACAGCGCTCAATGAGGAAAACCAGACACAACGTCAGTTATAAAATAACCAATATATATGGACAAACCCTTGTTCTCATATAAAAGGGGTCGAAACCTCAGGGATCACTTAGTAAGAGCTGACATAGGAGGTAAGGGTAAGGCACAGACCTTCTTAGGTACCCCTAAACTTGGCTCATATCATTGCTGCAGCTGCAGTCAGTGCAATAGCATGCAGGAAGGGAATCTCTTCCATCATCCGAAAACTGGTAAAAAATTATTTATCAAAAAATATTTCACATGTCTATCCCGGAATGTAATATACTTAATTAAATGCCCATGTGGCCTTGGATATGTGTGGGAGACAACACAGCACGTCAAAGATCGGATCAGACATCATAAAGCTGCAATTTGGAGGAATGATGTAGAGGTACCGGTAGCACACAACTTCACACAAGCTGGGCACAACATCAGCCAACTCAGCTTTCAAATTATTGATGGTATTGAAAGGAGACGGAGAGGTGGTTAAACCAGAAAGAAAGTAAATGGATCAGGACATTAGACACACTAGCCCCAGGAGGGATTAGTAAGGAGTTATACTTGGAATGTTTCTGAGTGGGACATCCTTGGTTACTCCTCATCCTTATCCAATGTGCTTTACTGATTGTGTGCTCTGTTGTGCATCGCATCTAATTTATCTCTCATCCTCCCCTATAGAGGATAGCCGCTACGGTAATGAATTATTTTCAATTGTTATTGGTGTTTTGATACTAGTGTACAGGAGCAGGGGGTCTTCTGAGCTTAATCGCATTGCTTTCAGCATACGGGACCCCTACTTCATGAGAAACAGGTTCCGTTATTGGGTGCCGGTATCCTCCTGCAGGATATCAATCCCCCGGTCACGTGACGCGGGAGATTTAAAAGTAAAGGGAATTCTGGCACCCCATAACGGGAAACAGGTAAAACAAGGGGAGTGCAGATCAGCACAAACAGCAACCAATATACAAATGATACACTTTACAGGACTGGAGATACTGAAATGGAATGGATGAAATGCTCCAAATAGGAGAGTGGAATATATAGCACTATATACTCACACGGGCATGTGTGAGCTAATACCCCTCGGGGTTTAACTCTGTAGAAGATCTTCTCCGTAGAGTTCACTCCTCTTTTGTTAATGGGTACACAGGTCCTCAGTTTGGTCGATCACCCCAAAATGGAAGAGAGGTACCAGAAAGGTATCAATATAAGATCTGATGGAGACTGTTTGGGGGATATAGGTAAATATATATATATATCTACAAAAACACAGAAAAAACAGGCGCACTCATAGCGTAAAATTGTATAACAATAAATTTATGGAGTAAGGGATAAAAATGCACACACAAACAAAGCTGAAAAAAATGCGTTTTTGAGTACAACTCAGCCCGTTCAGATGCAGGAACCCAAGGAGGAGGACTTCGGTGTGATGTCCGCGGTGTGTCTTGCCACAATAGCCCCTCTAGGTCCTGGCAAGGACCGAAAGCCACGAGGGACGCCGCCTTCCCCTCTCTCCGGTGCTACACAGAGCATACACTGAATAGAGTCTCGCGTGAACTCGATGATGTCAGCGAGGTTTCAGCCGGGGAGAGTTCACAGTGTAAACAGGAACTTGAATGTCTGAATGGCTGGTAGCAAAATGCTAGCAAAGCAGCAGGAGTGCAATAATGTAGATGAGTGCAAATAAGATATATAACCTGGACAGTAGGCTCCACAGCAATCTCTACGCGTTTCGTCTCAAGCGAGACTTCATCAGGAGCTGATATATATATATATATATATATATATATAATGTACAATACTCACATGGGCCAGTGTGAGTTAGAACCCATAATATTTTAACTTGTGAGGGGTTATTCTTCTCCTTCTTTTTCAGACAGCACAATTTGCATGTGTGTCCCCAATGGTTCTCGGGATCCACCAAAATTGATCAAAAGTTCATATGTAGTAAAAGGTGATTTTAATTTTAAAACAAAGACATTTAAAACATATACATGCAGTCCATCGGGGATGTATACAGTTCATCTGGTGCTTTCCTTAGTAGCAGCTCTTCTTTCTGGCGTCTGCAGCACGTCTGGGCAGTTGGAGCGCAAGATGGTGTCTGGAACGCACCAAGACGCTTCCTGGCTACGGAAGCCTCCGATGGACACAAACGACAACAGCAGTAAGAATTGAGCAACGCAGTAAGAATTTAGCAACGCCTTTCGCTTGTCTTGCAAGCTTCCTCAGGCTCTATCATAATTCCCTTGATTGGTAACATTTTATTTTCAATCCTAACATAAGTGATTGATTGATTAGAGAGAGCGCACGGTTATCCTTTGTGTACAAATTACCCCATAATGGGGCCTGTATTTAATGAAGTATGGGGTTCCCGAAGCTGAAACCAATGCGGTTCCGCTCAGGAGACCCCCTGCTCATGTACACTATTATTAAAATCAATATTTTTCATGCACGATCGCCTGTAAGACCCGGTATCGCTCTATAGAATTTATAGCACGAAAGCACTGATACAAAAAACAGCTCTCACGGTAGTGCATTTTTTAAATTGGCTTTAAAAAAATGGCCTTCACTTCTTAGTAAATTCTGCTTTTGGGTTCATGTCTTACAGCGCGATAAAAAAATGCAGTCGCATTCAAAAGCACTGATTTTATCACTGCTTTCTGAATCGGCCCCTTAGTGTGCGGCCCCCTCTCATTTGTTGTGTTATTATTACTAAGGGAGTCTGGGGTCCCTTTGGGTTCCTTGCACCTCAAACACTACTTTGCTACTTTTGCTTTGGTGTGCTGATTCTCACCACTGTACTACAGATGCAGCGGCCGTTATTCGAACATTTCACGCGTTGTATACCTCAGAATACCCATGTCATGGCGCGTGATTTCTTCCAACCTTACCGCCTTAAGACGCATGTTGACTCGTGTTTTTATCAAGTGCAGAAAATGGCATTTTAGTCTGCAATACCGTTGAGAAACTCAAGTGGGCGATTGCGAGTTGTTGCCTTAAAAATATAATAACAATTATAGCAAACCTGTCTTTTATTGCCGTACAGTACTTCAAGTATGTGTACTGTAATTGTAATTTTAATATTAATGTTACGAGTTCATACAGTACTGTATAGTGTACATGGGAAAGAAGTCCTTTCTGAGGCTCCTTAGCCATACACAAATTCTCTAACTGTAGAAGATTAAAAATATCAGCACACATAACAAAAAGTATTTTTAACAAATTAAGTGTTGTATTTGTACAGGATAATAAAGGGAAATGAATAATACAAAAATACAACGTCGCTTCTTCTTCCGAATGTAAAATATTTTTTCCGCGCATGGGTGTATGTTTAATTGGAACCTTGTTGAAACACATATGTGTATCATCACATTTATGCGCATGCGTGTTTGTCTTTGAACTACAGGTACAGGTATAATCCTGCACAACCGGATGAGTGTAATACTGTAAGTCCTTCTTGGGATTTAGCGAAAATCACTTCACATTCAATGTGAATTTCAAGTCTGAAAAAAAAGAGACATCCCTTTTTTTTCTCGACATAGGCTTATTGAAGGACTTATTTTAATAAACCATTATGTGAAGCATAACAAATCTACGTAAGTACCAGCACTCACTGTCTAATAGCTAAATGATGAAAACAGTTGTAATGCAGAATAAACATTTAATAATAAAACAAACCAGAAATAAATCAAATGTGTTTGCAGAAACCAGTATCACAAATGGGCATGTCACAAAGTGAGGGGTGGGGGGAGGAAAAAGGAAAAGGGGAAACAAACATGAAACATAAGGAATATACACAAAAAATGGAGAACGGCAAGTATGCTAGGGGGGGCAACGTTTCGAGGGACTACCTCTTCATCTGGCCCATTCCCCCTGGTCCAAAAGGTCCCAGAGGTACTTCCCTAAGCCTCCCTTCCCCTATAACTGGTCAAATCAGACACCCCATGTGAAGCATGTTTTTGATACTTTATCAATTTTTGCCATTCTTCAATCACTTGCTTTTTAATTTTACTGTACTGTATGCTGTACTGTATGAGTTTGCATACTGTAATTTTTATTTGGGGGTGGGGTGTTCAAATGATTCTGATGAATTTAAAGAAGGAACAATTTTATTTGTACAGGATAATAAAGGAATAATACAAAAATACAGTACTGTAGGTCGCCTCTTCTTCAAAATTAACAATCTTTTCTTTATCTTCTTCGTAATGGCTGCATTGTGCATTCTGTAGTTCTTTTGTAATTGAGAGAGGGGGATTAGGGCAAATTACTGACTGTTACTACAGTGTGCACACAGTACAAAGTAGTGTAGTGTAATATACATTATATTTACCTTCGTTATAAACTTTGCCAAACGGGTGGAGATGAGCCAATGCTGTCTGCATTATAGTTGACAGGTGACAGCTGGCCTGCTACACCTATAGTTGACAGCTGCTGAAGCTGGTAAACATGTTGGTTGTAAGCATGCTGGTACAGGTACCTGTACGTGTAATCTGGTTGGAAATCAGGCTGTAAATCTTGCTGGTATTCCGGCGGGGACAGGTAGCAAGGATTGCTGTTCACCAGGTTTTCACTGACGGTCGGACCGTTATTATAAGCCGGTGCTGGTGCCGTTGCCGGTGCTGTTGCTGGCGCTGGCCCATTGCTGTATTGGGATTGACGAATCTTATATGGATTAAACTCGACCTTTCTCCTTTTGAAGTTTCCATGATCAAAAAAAGTGTAAAAATGTGGGCTCACACACCAATACCCTCCTCTATCTCTGGGAGTAGGGGCGATATGAAAAAAACAATGATCGATAGTTAAGGTTTGCCTAATCGAACGCTTCCACCCATGAACGTCAGGTGAAAATTTGTAAACATCATAGTTCCAAATGAAATATTCATATCTTTCTGATACAGTCGCCATCTTATCTGTTGCAGCATTAATTGCAGAACATATTAAAAATGCATAACTACAGTCAGGTTTTTTATACGTGTACGGTGTACAAATGGTCCAGTTCAGTCAGAATTGTGCAGGGATAAGAATGTTGAAAAAAACCCACAGCACTGGGTTTTAGAGATTTTTATTATGAAACACTGAAATTTGATAACGTCTGCAGCGTCTTCAAGGACCAAGGTCGACTCACAATGGACCACTGTGGTACTGAAGACTTGTTTTAATCTGGTTTTTAAACACCTGCAAATTGACACGGTAGCACAGTACTGTACACATTACAATTCATTCATATCTACCACCTGGCGGATACGCGAACAATTGCACCCAAAGAAATCAGAATCCATGAAATTCAAACAAATCAACCGCGGTAAATACAGGGTTGCCTGGTGTGATTGGTGGCGTGAATGCCATGTTGATTACAGCAGAGCGCATGAAAACGGCTCCGTGAAATGTTCGAATAACAGACACTGCATCTGTATGATATCAGAGTTTGCACAGTTTCTTTTCAGAAGTCACAATAACAAATAAAACCAAGAGTTGATTTTTAACAATTCTTCAAGAACGTATTCAGGAAATTCTTTTTATGCTTCCTTTTAAACTGTGTAATACACTTGGAGCCAAAATTGTACTCTTATTTGCTTGTGACCGCTTTTGCTTGTAATGAGTAATAATATAATACCTCTTAAATATTTTACAATCCCATGAAGAACTGAAATGAACCATTTGCAGTGATATATTGAATGTGTTTAATCTGGATAACTAAAGCTATTACAATTTGGAAGTATAGTTGTTTTTCAAAGTTAAAAAACCATGTTAAAATAGAAAATAGGGGGTTGACTTACTTTACAGGTGCAGTCCCTTGAAGTGGTTACACTTGTTTTTGGTAAAGACCTTACTATGACTGTCTTCCTTAACAAATGTAAACATTCTTAAAGCATACATTTCAGTGCTTTTGTTCCTTTGGAAATTAAATAAGTGTTCATTTTCATCAGGGCCTCTAAATATGGAAGTGCTTGTCAATCAAGTGTTCTCTCTCCCCTTATCCTACATAGTTTCTGTCAGAGAAACAATAAAGATAATGGAAGGGGAATAGATGTGTGTTTTGCCTGTGCCGGCTCCAATTTAGCATACATTGATACAGCACACAAATACTATTTTATGGGAAATCAAATCCCTCATATTATTCAGTTTACCCTGGTTACAAGTAAATTTAAAACACAAATATAAATTAATACTAATACTAAAAATCTGATTTTGGATAGAAAGGCATCAATGAAACATGTCACTTATTGGTTCCTTTTGGCAGTGTGAGTGACTGTGACTGCAGCTTTATAAGCTACTTGCAACTGGAGCAGTGCAGTAAGAAGCAAGAAGCAATCTCGTACTGTACGTCTGCCACTTGTATGTATGTACACAGTATATGTCTTTATTTATATAGCACCATTAATGTACATAGCACTTTACAGTAGTAATTCATGTGACAATCATATAAATAGCAAATAATACAAATAACAGATCATGGGAATAAGTGCTTCAGACATAAAAGTATCATTTAGGAAAAGGAGCTCCGGCTCCGAAGAGCTCACAATCTAATTGGCAGGTAGGAAGAATGTACAGAGACAGTAGGAGGGTGTTCTGGTAAGTGCGTCTGCAAGGGGCCAAGATTTATGTATGAGGTTATATCAGCCATGGAGCTACTCATATGCTTCGTTAAGCAGGTGTGTTTTAAGGTGGGTCTTTAAGGTGGATAGAGAGGGTGATAGTCTGATATTGAGGGGAAGGGCATTCCAGAGGTGTGGGGCAGTCAGTCAGAAAGATTTAAGGCGGGGGAGGGCTTTAGATACAAAGGGGGTAGAGAAAAGACATCTTTGAGCGGAACGAAAGAGTCGGGATGGTGCATAGCGAGAATTAGGGCTGAGACGTAAGGATGAGCAGAAGAAAGTAAAGCTTTAAAAGTGAGGAGGACAATTGAGTGTGTGATGCAGGATTTGATAGGAAGCCAGGAGAGGGATTTCAGCAGGGAGAAGCTTAGACATTTTTAGGAAAGAGTAGAGTGATTCTGGCAGCAGAATTTAGTATAGATTGTAATGGAGACGGGTGAGAGGCAGCAAGGCCAGACAGCAGGAGGTTACAGTTATGAAGATTGGAGAGAATGAGGGCCTGAGTCAGAGTTTTAGGAGTCGAGCAAACAAGGAAAGGGCGTATCTTTGTAATATTGTGGAGGAAAAAGTGACAGGTTTTAGATACCTTTTGAATGGGAGCGGAGAATGTGAAAGAGAAGTCGAGTGTGACCCTTTTCACAAACTGACATACAGGCATACCCCGGTTTATGGACACTCACTTTAAGTACACTCGCGAGTAAGGACATATCGCCCAATAGGCAAACGACAGCTCACGCATGCGCCTGTCAGCACGTCCTGAACAGCAATACCAGCTCCCTACCTGTACTGAAGCTGTGCGCAAGCGGGGAGACTATAGAGCCTGTTACAAATGCGTTATTTACATCAGTTATGCACGTATATGACGATTGCAGTACAGTACAGTACATGCATCAATAAGTGGGAAAAAGGTAGTGCTTCACTTTAAGTACATTTTCGCTTTTCATACATGCTGCGGTCCCATTGCGTACGTCAATGAGGGGGATGCCTGTAGTACACAAATATTGCTCTGTATGTTGGAGAAAATCGTTTCATATTACATATCACCTTTCTGTAATGTGATGGTATGTGGAGCTGAATATGTCCCACCATTCCTCACACACATTTTGATGTGAAGCATTGAGAGGACAAAAGCAGAAGAGCAAATAGAACACACATTCTGCTTTTCTGTGTCCCTATCTGAAATCAATATTTCCTTAATTTCCAAGGAAACCAATAGTTTTAAGTTCAAATGTTTTCCATTCTTGAGTCCTTTTAAACATTCAATTGAGGATTTTGATTTTTAAATTATGTATGGAATGATACGGTAATGGAAGTAGTGTCCCAGTGGAGTGCAATATTTCCCATCTTTATGGTGTGTTATTGTGTTTCTGTGTAGGTTCATTCTGGTTTTGAATTTTTTTAGTTTGAAGTATGAATTTTTTTGGCTGGTTTCACCAATGTAGCATCTTTGGACATATTTGCTGCATTGAATCATACTGTACATACCACATTCCTGGATGTGCAGCAGAATGATCCTTTAACATTGAATGTTCTATGTTTGTGAGTGGCTGTGGGATCTTGGATATATGTTTGCAGCATGTGTTGTTGCATGGTCTTGTGCCATTAACAGCATCATTGATTTCATTATCAAGTTTTCTATTGACTAGTTTTCTATTGACTAACTTCTGTCTGAGGCTTGGAGGTTGCCGGAATGCAAGGATGAGAAGTTTGGGGAAGATGTCTTTTAATGTGTCATCGTCTCTCAGCATGGGTTGCAGATCTTTGAATGGGACTCACACTGCGTTAATCCTACCAGGCTGCCAAAAGTCTGTAAAAGGTGCACAGTGAGAGCAGAGAGGAGCAGTCCCTCTCTGTGTCTCCCTGCACGGTTCTTACAGCAAATCACACTGTTTTTATTAATATTTGTTTTGGCTGCATTAAACCCTTCAGAGCAGCCAGTTTTCTGGGCTTTGGGGCATTGGGAAGCTGCGACTGGACAACGGTAAGGCTACATTCAGCAGCAGTTTCCTTGTACCAAAAATGAACTTAGATAACACTGCATCTGTATCTGCAATATTTGTAAGGTATGTTAAGACATATGGTTAGGAATCTCTGTTCAAGATTGACCATACAAAGATTGGCATATTGCGGTGCCCATTTCAGTCCCCATTAGTCGTATATAAATGTCCATGTTGATGTTGAAGTAGTTGTGTGTGAGGATGTATTCTATCAGTTTAGTAATTAATTCAGTGCTGTATTTCTGTGTTTCTGTATTTCAGGGGTGATTTTTCAGGGAGATGTAAGCATGTCTCTGTGCCATCCTTGTGGGGGATGTAACTGTACAGGGACTCTACATCCATGGTAACTGGTAGTGTGTTGGATGGTGGTTGTTGGATGTTGTTAAGTTTATTGAGGAAATGTAGTATATTGTATGAAGCTGTTGGTGTTTGTGACTAATGGTTTTAAGGATACTCTCCATAGGCCTGATATTTGTTCAGTGAGTGTATCCATACCTGTTGTAATTGATCTGCCAGGGTTTCATGGTTTGTGTATTTTGGAAGCATATAGATCATACCAAGTCCTGGGTTGTTAGGTACTGTATTTGTAGCTCCAATTCTGGTTGCAGGTGATTTAGCTTACAAAAAACATTTTGTAAACAACTTTTAAATGTAATTTACTTCTTTGAACAAATGGAGTTATCCCTAAGGAACAAACATAATGTTTTGAACAAAACAGGATTAAAAAACAGACTATTTAAAAACAAAAGATCAGACCCATATATGTGCCTGTTGGCTATTCCCTCTATATGGTGTCATAGACCACCACCTCATAATCACCCACTAAGATGATGTCATCCACGATAACGCAACGTGCCGACATACGTGCCGACATACGTTTTGCGCGCATAGCGCACTTTTTCAAGGCAAAAAATCCTGTTTGGTCTATAAGGTAAATATACAGGACAGATAAATACTAGAATATACTCTTCAGCTAGCTGTGTAATAAGCTGTATTCAATGCCAATACTCTGTGCTGGGGATACTAACAAATTGTATCCAGAGAATTGGGTAACTTTTCATTCTACTTTGTAGCCAAGAAAACAACTAAAGTGTAAACAATTGTAAATACCCAGTAGGTTATTACTAAGATACATTTGTATCCTCTTCTAATAATTATACAAAAAAATATGTGCTAGCTGACATAGTTTCTATGCCCTAACACTATACTGTACAGCCTCAGATTGCAATAACCTCACGAAAGCTAATGCCTCAATTATAGTTGCTCCGGCTGTACATGTGCGTGACCACGTGACGTCACTCACACGTTGCTTGCGTGTGAAACCTGCACTGTAGGCTTGAAGCATCAGGAGGTGACAGGGAGGTGTAGCAGAGGTGGGGCCATGACATCACATGAGTGGTTCGCCTTCATTGGCAGAAACGCTCATGTGACGCGGCCGTGTCACAGCCGTCACGCAACATCAATTTCAGATGCAGAAATATAGGGATGTGAGGGAAGGGGAAGGGTAGGGGTGGGGAAATGGATTGGGCGCTCCCAGGTGGACCAATAATGTTGTTAAGAATACAACTTATATCCACACAATATAACACCAATAGTGAAAAAAATATAAGTGTAAAAGGCAGCTCAACTTCCTCTGATGGGACAGTTCCAGGTCCCAGAAGGGTAGATTTGTTGCTTGGAGATGTGGAGGAGCGCAGGCAGGTGTAGCAAAATATGCAAGAAAGAATAACATATATAGTGCAGATGGTAAACACTGTGCAGATAGATGTATCTATAGAATAGAACTCACATAAATCGCAGAAAATATCACGTGTCAGAGATCCTTCTCTCTCTGACTGGAGCCCTTTGAGTGGTGACAGGGAGATCCCTCAAGGAACGGGTATATATGGATAAGAAGAAAAGCCACAATAGTGCATACTATTCCAATATTGTATTATTCAAACAATTAACACGAGTATATTACACTCACATTCGCCATGTACAAATCAGCCACTCAAAGGGCTCCAGTCAGAGAGAGAAGGATCTCTGACACGTGATATTTTCTGCGATTTATGTGAGTTCTATTCTATAGATTACATCTATCTGCACAGTGTTTACCATCTGCACTATATATGTTATTCTTTCTTGCATATTTTGCTACACCTGCCTGCGCTCCTCCTCATCAATTTCAGATGTCTGTTTAAAATGTGCACGCTTGGAAGTGTCGGTCACGTGCGTGGTCACGTACACTAGGTTCGCGCTCAATTGAAAACATTGATTTGTTTTGGTGGCGCGCGCTGCCACGTACACCATTATTATAATTGCGGCCTAACTGTAGCATGTAAACAGACAGAAGATATTTTATCCCGTCTGTGATCACTTGATTAGCCAATACATGATTTCACTGACATTGAATGAAAACCATTGTAATTGATGAAAGTATTGAAACTTGTTAAACACATATTCAATTGAAAATGGTTCTTTAATATCTTTCATGTGTAGTCTGAGGTAATCTCTATAATATCTATTGTTGTTGTGCTTAGGGCATCACCTGTATGTACTTTATGGCGCCTGTATTAACATAGTCCTGTTTAGTAGTGTACCTAACTAAAGGTGTGTATCATCCACTGGAGATACATATATCTATTGCTAGCACCCTATTTCTTTATCCGATCTATATATATATAGCAGACCAGGAAGACATTTTTATTATACACTATTTGTAGATGTCCATTATATGTCCGAATCAACAATTTATTTCAAACAATTATCATTAAAAATGTAAGTTTTAACTGTCTCACTATTCATCTCAGTTGTACTATTACTTAGGGATGTTTGAGTGCTTTCCCATCTAGGATCTTTTTCTCCTTTTGTTGTAATGATCCTTTATCCCAGTATAGAACTGCCCACTCTCCCTTACTCCCAGTATATACAATATTGCTGACATGAAGAAGAGAGAGAACTCACAAAAGCATGTCCTTCTGTATAATATCAATTGCTAGTCCAAATAAAAAAGGTATCACCTAATACTAATAATACTCATTCACTCTGCACTGGAGTAATACGGCTATTTCTACTTAATTCAAGGAAACCAAAAAAATTATATTTGTTCCTTAGGGGTAACTCGATTTGTTCAAAGAATTTAATTACATTTAAAAATTGTTTACAAAATGTTTTTTTTGTGAGCTAAGTCACATGGCTTTTTAATAGCTTCATTTTTTTTTAAAGAGCAATGCTTCTATTATTAAACTAAATTATGATTATTAGATATATTTACGCTGTTTTTGCTCTTTAGAAAAATATCCTTTTTATTTAATTAGTGTGTATAATTAGGCATGTTACAATTAGCACCGTATTAGAATGTCAACATATTTTACCTTAACATTTCTTTAATCCCGACAAGTAGCATTTTTAGAAATGTGTGCCTACATTAACTATGACATTTGTATAACTCAAATTATACTTATTACATTATGAATACTTTCTAAAAATTAATTTAAGGTAGTTGAATTTTAAGGGAAACTTGCCTTTATTTTCCGTTTCCCTCAGAATCAAACGTATTTGAGAAACTACCTGTCAATTTGTAGAAAGAAAAATCTAAAAATATTTATTTTGTTGGAACTCTAAAATATGCCCTCCTTAGTGCTTGCTCTACAAATCAAGCTTGATCTCTGCGACTTTGGAATTGCTACTGCATTCTTTCCTTCTTTTGATTACTAAACGAAAGCAGAACATGTTGCAGAATTTTGGACCTACTATTAAATTCTTGGCTGCCAGATGGGCCGGCAATGCAACTAGTTTCTGATTCTTGTTGCAAAAAAGAGGATAAACATGCCCAAAATTATTAAACACGTGAAATTGGTAGATACCGATTATAACTTCAACATAAGTGGCAGTCTGTCGTCAATGACAAATTCATATTCCAACCATGCACTGCCTATAGTGGTAACCAATTAAGGTATCAGAATTTCGTGCGCAAATATTTTTTTCTGCTCATATTATAAAGACTTTTCGTGTGCATGAACAGCTTTGCAGATTTCTGTCTAGTAAAATCACCATAAACACTATGGCCGTCCGGGTCACCAATAGAAAGCTGCAACATCATCTTTTCTTTCTATAGGCTTCTGGAGTGTTTCTGACCCTGCCAGTCATATTGTGTCTTCAAGACACATATACTTGTCTGATACTGATATCTAGCGAATTGCAGTTGTTCCAAGCAGCCATACGTCTGTGGATAAACTCTGGGGCGTACATGGTACTGTATAAGTAAAAACAAAATAAAATCATAAGAGACGGCTGCTTTAAACAGAAATAGAAGATATGGTGTTAATACAAGAGAAACTACTGTACCTTGAGTGTGACAATAATTTGCTATGTTCGAAAGCATCAGAAATTGTTAGTTTTGATTGGGAATGAACCAATCAGTCAGATGGTGAAAGATTCACAATTTGTCAGCTAAGGTTAGCCTTTATATTGAGATGTCCTGTACTATGAAGCTAAAGTCACATAATGACAAGAAAGCATTTCCGTGATAATACGTTATCATGTCTTAAGACGAATATTATCCCCATACTCAACAGCCTGCCAGGATGGTTTTCTGACATACTGTACACTGACATTAGAAACCTTTCATCGGTCTGTCATCTGCACTCTCAATTCCAATCCTTTTAGCTTTGTAATCATGATTGTTTCTGCTTTTATTTGACATCCCTTCACTACATCAGTATCTATATAATTATACATGATTGTTTTTTCTTTGTTACCATCCCTTAACCCTGGATTTGTATTACCACAGTCCAGTAAATGAGTGGGGTTACATCTTATAACCTAAGTGGTGTTATGTTAACTGAGGGCTATACTGTTATTATTAATATCTTTGCTGCAAAGATAACTGACCACTTAACAATATATTGCAGGACCCTTACAGCAGTGAAGGGATATTGAAATAATTATTTTTGCTGGGAGGGTTAAATATTGGAGAAACTTTTGTCAGCAGAGACAGATCACAAGCACCAAGAGGATTACCAATTACATTAGATAAAATTAGATTTTTTTTTAATCTTGCCATTTGAAGTGCTGTATCTAGTATTATATATAACATATTTATTTTATCAGACATTCCTATTGTGAGCAATTTGGGCTTCAGAAACATAAAAAAAAAATTTTTTCAGTTTGTAGAGGATCAATGGTAGCTTTGTATTCAGCAGAATAAGTTAACAGAACTCAGTACTTCATTTCACTTCTAAAGTCTGTTTTCTCTCTCTTTTTGGTTTACTGTAGCTCTGGCTTTAAACCTTCTTGGAACAGCCGAAGATTTAAAAAAAATTGTTAGCTCTCAGTTTGAGAATATATTTTTACTAAACAAAATATTTTTGTTCTGTAGCTGTGGATTGTTATTTATCCTTTAAAAATGTATTCTTATTCTGCCGATGTCCACACTACCGCTTATGCTCTTAAAACATAACAATGCTGTAATACTGCATAATCAAAGAAGGGACAAATCCCACATATCACCATAGAGCAATGAAAATTATCCTAAGGCCTCGGACATAGTGCACTGAGCGTCGCTGAGCAGTGCTCTCGCTTGCTGACGCTCGCGCTACCAGGAGCTTTTTGCTGTCCTGACAGAGGAGACAGCAAGCGCGCTTGGGAGGCGGGTAGCACTGTGTGTGTGTGTGTGTGTGTGTGTGTGTGTGTGTGACTTGGTAGCTGTCAGTGTGTGTGTCACTTTGAAGTGTTCTGTGTGTTTGTGTGTCACTGGGGAACGTGTGTGTGTGTGTGTGTATATTACATAATATTTTAAAAATTAAAAAAAAAAGACATGTGGTGAGAATAAATTATTTATTAACATTGTGCAACTTTGATAAATATATTCACGCACGCACGCACGCATGCACGCAAACACACACATACACACACATGCATACACACATTATATATACACATATATATATATATATATACATACATATATATATATATATATATATATATATATATATATATATATACACACACACACACACACACACACATTATATATACACACATATACACACACACAATGCACACACACATACACACACACACACACACACAGATGCACACACACATGCACACATACACACATGCACACATACACACACACAATGCACACACACACACACACATGCATACACACATATGCACACACATACACAATGCAAACACACACACACATTATATATACATTATATATACATATGTAACGGGTCTTCCCTATGAATACCGCCGCTACTACTTGCTGTGCAACCTGTGTGGCTCTCAGGAGCCTAAGCCTCCGCTTGGGGAACCTGGGGTACATACATATCATACATCTCTAGGTGCAACGCCTCCACCTGGGAGGGATCCCAACGGAGTGGGAGGAGGCCCTCACAGGAAACCACCACACAATGCTACCGAATATAAAACAGGACTGGCTTTACTGCATGGAAACACACATATCACGTAACATCATAACATCATAACAGCATAACCTCATCATGCGCCACGGCGGGCGCTAACCACACTGGGTGTCACGGCGGACACTAACCACACTAGGCGTCACGGCGGACGCTATCACCTCTAGGCGTCACGGCGGACGCTAACCACCCACAATGTGACCCCACCCTGTGTCCAGTAACCCCCATCCAAATGTCTCGTGCTCCCGAAGTCAAATATCACTGTACATGTATATGTGTGACTGCGCAGCCACTATGTTGGGTGATAAGCCTGGTTGGTGCACGTGAGTTGCAGGTTACCTGCCCGGGCTCCAGCCACGGGTACCGCGATATAAATCCGCACGATCCGACGTGGTCCTCCACACCGCGTGGGTTGAATGTCCAGCGCGAACAATGTCACTCCTTGTCGCAGGGTCTTTGGTGGTGTCCTGAGCCCAGAACCCACCTCACAGGGCCGCACGGCTTCAACACTGTGTCCCTGTCTATTCAGCCAAACAAATTGGGCAGTGTCCCTATCTAGGGCCTGTCCCTAAGCTCCACAAGCTACTAGATGACTCAGGACCTAACTGGGACCTTGGGGGCTGCTGGCCTAATGCAGAGGGTCACTGACCCCTGCATCCACCTCTTACCCCTATCTGGTCTGGATCCTGACTGCCTGCGTGGCTGCAAAACCCCGCGAAATGTAGCAATGTCTCCCCAGGCAAATCCCTCAGCCCTATTGGTTCCCTGGCGTCAGGTGTCTCGGCCCCTATGCACCCTGGGGGCTGGCATGCTCATCTCGCGCATGCACGAGCTATCTGGTCCTCCCGCGCTGGTTCGGGCACTGCGCATGCGCAACAGCCCTAACATGGCGGCGCCCTGCTTCCCGAGCCGCCGGGCCGGTAGCAACGCGATCGCGGCCTTAGCGACGGCCCGATCGCGTCCCCGGCAACCGGCCTGCTCGCCGCTCGCGTCCCTAGCTACCAGGGATCGCTCCTTCGCGCGCCGGCCCCCCCTCACTCCCTCGCACACAGCGTCTGCCGAAAGGGAGGAGGGGGTCAGCCATGACAGGGGGGAACCTGGCTACATCCTCCCCCTGGTGAGAACTCCAACGTACTCGCTTGAACCACATAACCTTCCAACAGTGTACAAAAATTATATTAAAAAAATGCAGTGTTAAAGTACAACTTAACGATTACTCTAAACGAGATTGTACAGTTCAACAAACATATTTATAACTGAGGCTAGCTTGGCTTTAGCTTGCTGCTGAGACTCATAGTGAGGTGCCCCTAATGAATCATAAGCCACTCTAGTGGGAGGGCGTCTCACTCGCTGACTCCTGCGAGTCTCAGTCTCCATTTCTTCCTCTTGAGACAGACCATCGTAGGCTTGAGGCCTAGACTCTCTGGCAGAGGGTGAACCAGTTTGGGGCAAGTCTCTTTGCAACTGAACATTGTCTCTTTGAGGCACAAAACTCGGAGTGGTAGGATCTAATGATTGATTACTTGGTGAAAATTCTGATGAAGGTACTTTGTCAGCCGGCCCCTTACTTGTTGCTCCTTCGGGAGGTGCCCACCAGTCTCTGTTGGATGTTCCCTCCAAAGGATCCTGAATTGTCTCATCTGTGGGCCCTGGATTCTCAATAGACTCTTCAGGCTCACTGTCGTTCATTACTGTTTCTGTTTCGGGTTCACTTTCTCCCAGTTGAGAGATAGGTAACAAGTGGTTTCGGTGCCAGACTTTTACTCTGCCATTCACGTCACGTATGCGATAAACAGGGAGGCCCGGCATTTGGGACTCTACTTGAAAAGGCCCCTCTCTCCAGCGATCAGCTAACTTGTGCTTGCCTGGAATCCCTAAGTTGCGTAGGAGAACTGCGTCTCCCGGTTGGAGCGCTCTATAGCGTACTTTGTGGTCGTACCGTCTTTTATTATTGGCATTCAGTCGAGCGGTGGCTCTTTCAGCTAACTGATAGGCACGGTGCAGACTGTCCTGGAGTCTCTGCACATATCGATAATGAGCCATGTTGGGTATCCCGTCGGTAGATACCCGTAGGCGGATGTCGATTGGCAGTCTGGCTTCTCTCCCGAACATCATGAAGTATGGGGTGTATCCGGTGGACTCGTGCCTAGTGCAATTGTAGGCATGCACCAAGGCCTCAACATGTTTACTCCATTCTCCTTTTTGGGAATTTTTCAGAGTGCCTAGCATGTCCAGCAATGTTTGATTAAATCTTTCAGGGAGCGCATCTCCCTCTGGGTGGTAGGGAGTAGTCCTGGACTTTTGAATGTTCAACAGTGTTAGCAACTCTTTGATCAGCTTGCTCTCAAAATCCCGTCCCTGGTCAGAGTGCATCCTGCTGGGCAGACCATAATGCACAAAATACTTCTCCCACAGCACTTTATCCACTGTGATAGCCTTCTGGTCCTTCGTGGGGAAGGCTTGAGCGTATCGAGTGTAGTGATCTGTCACTACTAGCACATTTCCTATACCCTTTGAATCTGGCTCTATGCACAAAAAGTCCATACAAACTAAATCCATAGGCCCAGCACTTTAGAGATGGCCCATTGGAGCAGCACGGGTGGGAAGGGTCTTCCTATGAATGCACCGTAGACATTTTCTGCAGTGTTGTTCAATTGACTCCCGCATTCTAGGCCAGAAGAACCGGTCTCGCACTAAACCCAAGGTCTTATCCACCCCCAAATGTCCATGATCATCATGTAGTGATCTTAAAACGAGGCCTTGCATACGCCGAGGTAGAAATAGTTGTCGACGGTCAGGATGATTGTGGAATTGAACAACCCTATAGAGTAGGCCGTTATTCATCTCAAACTTATCCCATTCTCTCATGAGAAGACTCACATCCTCGCGAGGAGCCCGTTTCACCAGTGAAGAGTCATTTTTGTGTAGGGCCTCTCGGACAACCTTAGCCGCAGGATCATGTGTCTGTGCTAGTACCAGTTCCTTCACCGTGAAGATAACGTCTTGTGTTAGACCCATGCCATCGGGGTGGCAGTAAGCTTCTGGAAGGGCTTGAGGTCGACACCCTAAAGAATCCACTACTCGTAGCTCGGAGAATGCCACTCGGTCGTTTACAATAGCAGCAGTGGAACACATAGCTCTCATTCCTGGTCCTGGAATTTCTTCCCACGGGCCATCGTCGGCGGTCTCGCCCAGTCCCGATCTCCTAGATAGAGCATCGGCTCCTATATTGAGAGGTCCAGGCTTATATTTCATAGAAAACTGGTAATTGGCAAGGGTGGCCAACCATCTGTGACCGGTCGCATCTAACTTGGCCGTGGTTTGTACATAGGTCAGCGGATTGTTGTCTGTTCGGACCTCGAAGGTGACCCCATATAGGTAATCATGTAGTTTGTCAGATATGGCCCATTTGAGGGCGAGGAACTCCAATTTGTGAACTGGATAATTCTTTTCACTGGGAATCAAACTTCTACTTGCATATGCCACAGGACGAAGCCCAGTGGGGTACTTCTGGTGTAGCACAGCTCCCAATCCGTTGAGGCTGGCATCCACGTGCAGAATGTAAGGCTTCTCCGGGTCAGCATATGCTAGAATGGAAGCCTCTGTTAAACTATTCTTCAGCCTCTTAAATGCTTCTTCACAAGCGGGCGTCCACCGATCCCCGAAGGGGGTCCTTGGGGGGGTCCTCTTCTGCTTGGGTTCCTCTGGATAGACCTTCAGCAGATCGTTCAGCACAGCTGCCTTCTTGGAGTATCCGTCCACGAATCGTCTATAATATCCACAGAACCCGAGAAATGACCTCAGCTCCATCACATTCTCGGGTCTTGGCCAATTCACCACCGCCTCCACCTTGGCCGGGTCGGTGGCCACTCCGTCTGCGGACACGATATGACCCACATAAGTGACCGATGTTCGACAGAAGCGGCACTTATCCAAGGAGAGCTTCAGGCCTTCTTTCCCTAAGCGATACAACACTTTCATCAGCCTAGTCTCGTGTTCTTCAAGGGTGGCTCCGAACACAATTATGTCGTCTAGGTAGACCAAACACTCACGCGGACACATATCTCCAATCGTCTTTTCCATAAGCCGTTGGAAAGTGGCTGGAGCGCCACAGATACCTTGTGGCATCCGAGTGAACTGATAAAATCCCAGAGGACAGACGAACGCCGTCTTCTCTTGATCAGTGTGGCTCATCGGAACCTGGTAATACCCAGATCGAAGGTCCAACACGCTAAACCACTGGCTTCCGGACAGTGCGCTGAGGATCTCCTCTATTCGGGGTAGCGTGTATTGGTCAGGCACAGTACGTCTGTTCAATGTTCTGTAGTCCACGCACAATCGAACAGACCCATTCTTCTTTCGTACCACCACAATCGGTGAGGCATAGGGACTCCGAGATCCGGTCACTATGCCGGCCGTTTCCATCTCATTCAGGACACCCCGCACATCCTCCACATCTCTGGGAGCTAAGCGGCGCGACCTTTCCCTAAATGGCGTGTCATCATTCAGACGAATCGTGTGCTGAGCGCTTCTGCTACATCCCACGTCCATCTCACTAGTAGAGAACACATCTCGTCTCTCTCTCAACTGAGCACGTAGCTTCTCTTTCCATGCTTCCTCCAGGGGAGACTCTCCGAAGTCGAATTGTAGTGCCTCGGCCTCTTCTCCCACACGGGCAGTGTGAACGGTCACTGGGTCGTCTACAGGATCCACAGGATAAATTCTACCCAACCTTTGTCCTACTTCCAGCGGCACGGTATGGAGAGACAGGTTCTGGATAGACACGGTAATCTTCCTGGGGACAGTAGATGGCCAATCCCGTACTTCAGGTATCATTCGGTATCCCCACTGATTCTCAGACTCGGGGAGGGTCTCCAGCGAGAAGTATCGGTCGTGTTCGTGCCGACTGGGGTACTTGATCAGCGCTGTCACGTGCCTCACTCCCCCTGGTGGAATCTGCAATAACCCTCGCTCTTGATTAAAGATTTCACCATACTCTTCCTCATACGCCACCCTATAGCATTCTTCCCGCAGGCCAGGGGCTATATTCAGGGATGACAACGGTAGCTCGCCGGCTTCTTGTAGGAATGAGCGAATCACCGACCTCACAATATCTGCATTCGTGCCTAGTATGATGGGGGCACTGGGATGTTCTCGAGCCTCCGGACAGACCAAAGCTTCCACCAGCATGGGATGCGACTTGTTAGTGTTCAACTGCAAGATATCCAGCTTGACCGCCACTATTCCGTCTATGGGATAATCATCTTTACTCAGTCCCCATAACTTCATCTTTTCGGCTGACTGCAAGGGAAGATGGCTGAGGTGCTGGTCGTAGAATGGACGGTAGATGATGGTCACTTGTGATCCAGTGTCCAGAAGTGCTGAAGAGTATACTGCACCGACACACTTTATTCGAGCAAATACCCGGTATGTACCTGGCAGATACCTGGAATGCGCCGCTCCTCACCTCTGACAAGCCCCGTTGCATTTGCCTTCCCAGCCTGGGTTCATGCCTGGCTGACGGGCGGCTGATCTGTTAAATGATAATTATTAGGATTTAATAGGCTGCAATGCTTCGCGTGTCTACCAGATGGCATAAATTCATGAATTGTAATGCAGTATATATATATGTACTGTGCAGTATTGCAGCCAGCGGGAATAAAATGCTTCAATCCCTGCCGGAAAATAACTCAATGCACTCGGGCAGAAAACAGTCACAAACCTCAATACACCCGGGTATACCCGAATTCGTGGGACTAGCCGAGCTCGAATAAAGTGTGTCGCCAGTGTATCCCCTCCACGACGACTCTTATTACAGCGGTGGGCCCTACTCGGCAGTAAGCATCGGCCGGGGGCGTCTCCTCCGTGGAAGGCCTCCCCGACTCCTCGGCAACATCCTCGGGTACGGTTGATAGGGACGAGATTGCCTTCCGCACGGTCACGGTGTAGGTCTGGGCCTTAGTGGGGTTCGAACAGTTCCTTGCAACATGGCTCTGCTCGCCACAGTTGAAGCAACGGAAGTCTGGGCGGGGACCCGGACCGTCAAGTGACCTGGGAGCGGACCTAGGCACCTCCGGGGTGGCCGTATCCTTACCGCTCTTGCTTCCCTTTGCTTTGGGCACTGTTGCTTCCTTGGTCTCATCCTTGCGAGGGTCTTTGGCCTTCTTGGGCGTATGCAACCTAGTATAGGCCTCATGACCCTTCACCTCATCCAGTAGGTCTTCTAGAGTAGGGGGGTCCCCCTTCTGTAGCGTGCATCTGATCATTACCAAGATATGGTGCGTGGGTATGGCTATACTCATTTACTTCTGAGGCCTTGATGACTTGGCGGGAACGTAGCTCCCACAAGAGCAATTGGATCCGTTGTATGAACTCGGATAGGTCTTCCCCCTCTTTCTGGCGGAGATTGTAATACTTAGTCCATAACTCACTCACATCATCTTCCTTACCATATGCCCGGGTAAGCGACTCCATCATCTGATGTGCGGTAACCTCAGTATGCTGATCTTTATACATCTTGATGGTAGTGGACGCAGGCGGGCGCAGGCACTCCATGATTCGTTGTCTTTTCACCTCATCAGGACAGGTCCACTCTTCCAGTACCTGTGAAGCATATTCCTTCCAAACATCAAAAGCCTCTTCACCAGTGGGAGTAGGGTTTACCCCTGAAAAGAGCTTTAACTTGCGGTATGGCTGAGGGGAAGGGGATTCGTGCTTGGGCCTACCCAGTTGTTGGATGGCCTGGGCTAGTAATTGGATTTCTCCCATTCTACTGGGGCTGGAGCTCCGTCTGCTTGAGCGACAATTAGCACAGGATAATACACTGGCCTCATCCCCGCATACACTTTCTGGTGGGGACAGGGACATGCGCATACTAGTCTCTAGCAGGTCTGTACTGGGGCTACAGGGTTCGGGTTTTATCGGCATTTCAGGATATATAACCGGACACCCTGAGCTGAGGGCCCCGTGGAAACGCAAATTGGATGGGCCTTGCTGTGGCGACAATTCACATCCCCCAGTGATTAATACGGTGCACCATGACCCGTCGGGGTCGGAGCGGCGACCCAAGATTTTGGCATCTTCTAAGCCTGGGTACTGCATTAGGATTAAACATAGTTCATAGGATGAGGCATTGGCGGGAACTTGTCCTACAGCAAGGGTTTGTGAGGGCGGGACTTGCCTTTTTACAGCCCACGTGTACACCTCTTGGCGGGAAGGTAACGTGTAACCTAACGACATTTTTACTGAGTTCGGGCACCCCAGGTCTGAATCTCAGCAGCGCCTCCAAATGTAACGGGTCTTCCCTATGAATACCGCCGCTACTACTTGCTGTGCAACCTGTGTGGCTCTCAGGAGCCTAAGCCTCCGCTTGGGGAACCTGGGGTACATACATATCATACATCTCTAGGTGCAACGCCTCCACCTGGGAGGAATCCCAACGGAGTGGGAGGAGGCCCTCACAGGAAACCACCACACAACGCTACCGAATATAAAACAGGACTGGCTTTACTGCATGGAAACACACATATCACGTAACATCATAACATCATAACAGCATAACCTCATCATGCGCCACGGCGGGCGCTAACCACACTGGGTGTCACGGCGGACACTAACCACACTAGGCGTCACGGCGGACGCTATCACCTCTAGGCGTCACGGCGGACGCTAACCACCCACAATGTGACCCCACCCTGTGTCCAGTAACCCCCATCCAAATGTCTCGTGCTCCCGAAGTCAAATATCACTGTACATGAATATGTGTGACTGCGCAGCCACTATGTTGGGTGATAGGCCTGGTTGGTGCACGTGAGTTGCAGGTTACCTGCCCGGGCTCCAGCCACGGGTACCGCGATATAAATCCGCACGATCCGACGTGGTCCTCCACACCGCGTGGGTTGAATGTCCAGCGCGAACAATGTCACTCCTTGTCGCAGGGTCTTTGGTGGTGTCCTGAACCCAGAACCCACCTCACAGGGCCGCACGGCTTCAACACTGTGTCCCTGTCTATTCAGCCAATAAATGGGGCAGTGTCCCTATCTAGGGCCTGTCCCTAAGCTCCACAAGCTACTAGATGACTCAGGACCTAACTGGGACCTTGGGGGCTGCTGGCCTAATGCAGAGGGTCACTGACCCCTGCATCCACCTCTTACCCCTATCTGGTCCGGATCCTGACTGCCTGCGTGGCTGCAAAACCCCGCGAAATGTAGCAATCTCTCCCCAGGCAAATCCCTCAGCCCTATTGGTTCCCTGGCGTCAGGTGTCTCGGCCCCTATGCACCCTGGGGGCTGGCATGCTCATCTCGCGCATGCACGAGCTATCTGGTCCTCCCGCGCTGGTTCGGGAACTGCGCATGCGCAACAGCCCTAACATGGCGGCGCCCTGCTTCCCGAGCCGCCGGGCCGGTAGCAACGCGATCGCGGCCTTAGCGACGGCCCGATCGCGTCCCCGGCAACCGGCCTGCTCGCCGCTCGCGTCCCTAGCTACCAGGGATCGCTCCTTCGCGCGCCGGCCCCCCCTCACTCCCTCGCACACAGCGTCTGCCGAAAGGGAGGAGGGGGTCAGCCATGACAGGGGGGAACCTGGCTACACATATATACATATATACATATATATATATATATATATATATATATATATATATATATATGAAAGAAAAAAGAAAAGAAAACAGGCGCACACCTAGTGCATTAAAGTTTAACAATAATTTTATGGAACAATTAAAACCAGACAAATGCCCACTCACAAGTATAGCGTTATTTGAAAGCAGTTATGAGATTGGCCCTCATAAGCCAGTGTTGTCGTTTGAGTCTGTAATGGTGTCCTCTCGTGCGCGGTCTCCTTCACCGGAAGTGACGCTCACCCGGTCTGGTGTCCCGCACAAAACGGAAGTCCCTCCAGGAAACCGAGGCCTCTCCTGACTGCCTCTAGCTGCTGCACCACCAATGGAGCCAAACGAAGATTCACTGATCTGCTTTGCCGAGCCTCCCACACACTGCGTTCCTTTCAGTCTGCTTTCAGTGGGACAAATGCCTGCTCTGCTCTAGTCACGCCCTACGCGTTTCGTCATCAATGATGACTTCTTCAGGGGAACCCATTGGTTGTCTCCCCACAGTATTTATAGTCAGGTTCATTTGCAAACATAATTAAAAACAATTAAACAATTACAACATTAATAAAACACTTTACACTGGTCCATTGGTACAATTGCTAATACTACACTAATCACAATGGACAAGTTATAAGGACCTCACTGTATTGTTGGAGAATTTTATAGCTCATAAGATGTTAAACATTTATATATGTGTGGAAAATATGGAATTTGTACTAAAACTACCTATTTGTATAATAGAGAATATTAGTATATGTATTCAATCAACATATAATGCCACATAAATGTGTGGCTACTAATTAAATTAGCAGGTGCTTATTAGTTGGATGGAGTAGACTATACTTCATGATAATAGATAACAATTGATTGTTCTGTGTGATTCTATTCACAGAACATAAGAGGCAATTTGGAGCAAGATTTAAATGAGAGATCCCAAAAAAAATTTTTTTTTTTTTTTTTTTTTTTTTTTGGAGAATACTAACAAAGCTGAATAACATCAATTAACCCCTTTGAATGTATAAAATATAATCAAATCAGGTCTGAAAAATACCTGTTTAGTGATCTATCAGTGATTGATAGCAATTGGAGTCAGAGGTGCAGCAAGGAAGATGGTTTAAGCAAGAACAGAAGAATAATCCAAAATGCTGGCAATGAAATATATTGTGTGGGTGTGTGATACTCAATAAAAATGTATAAGGTATTATATAATAAATTATAATGAAAAAGTGTATGTATGAGTGATTAACCAATTAATGTGTGAATATGTGAATGTTGACTGAATATAAAGTGAATAAGAAAATGACGTAATGTAACTCTATTGATATATAATGTATTGAAAATTATAAGGAATAATAAGAGGAATAATGAGACCTGTTCTGGACTCAAATAGAAACATCCGCAGTACAATGCATTATTGGGAATGTATATAGCCATAATGGAGTGCAATGCAATAAATGCCTTAAAAAGATCTGTGTATGAGGAATATTTTGGAGAGATGACATGTCACCATAGTTCAGAGGGAGTGCCGAAGCACTCAAACCAGACCTCCGAAGGATCACCCACCTGGAGTGATCACACTATGGTGCTAGTATCTATGTGATCATTATGTCCCCTAGGGTGCAAGGTATCTAAAATATACATCCAATAGGTCTCCCTCATACATAATCTTTTAAAGCGGTCACCTCCCATGAATGTAGGGGGAATGAACTCGATGCCCATAACTCGTAGGGACCTAGGATCTTTTGAGTGTTCATTGCAAAAGTGGCGGGAGAGATTATGGGTTTGACACCCATTGATAATATTTCTTCGATGCTCTAAAAACCTCGTGCTTAGGGCCCTTGATGTGCGGCCTACATATTGTAGACCGCACTCACATGATATAAGATAGATGACATAATCACTAAGGCAGTTAATGTATTCTGCTATATCATGTGATGTCCCATTGGAAAGGGATTTAAATTTATTGGTTTTTATCAAATGTTTGCACATTAAGCATCTACTTCTCCCACATCCAAAGTTTCCCTTAACCCTAATGGGAACAGATCCACCCACTCTAGAGTTGTTGACTAACTTAGATGTTTTTAGTTTGCTCGGAGCAATTATTGTTTTTATACTCCTTGCTTTCCTGAAGATCACAGGGGCATGTGTTGGCAACAGATGACCTATCTCTGGATCGCTAACCAAGATTTTCCAATGGTCATTTATTACTTTCTTAATTTGTTGGGCAGACTGATTGAACTGTGTAATAAATTGAGGTACAAAACCTGTAGAGTTGACCTTATTTTTTGATATTGTTTTTGTTTTGGATTTCTCCAATAGGGACGCGCGATCCAGTAAACTGGCATCTGAAAATGATTTATTGACAACCGCCATATCATAGCCTTTTTCCTGGAACTTCATTGAAAGATCTGTACCCTGGGTAAAGAAGTCTATGTCCATTGAACAATTGCGTCTTAATCTGTAGAACTGACTCTTTGGCACATTGTCTAACCATTTTTTATAATGGTTGCTACCATATTGTAGGTAGCTGTTCGCAGCCACTGTTTTGAAGTGTGTTTTAGTATGAATGACATCTTGAGGACCCACAAATAGCTCTAAATCCAAAAATACTATAGTATCTGGGTGTGTAACATATGTGAATTTTAACCCCATATTGTTATCATTAAAGGATTCCAAGATCTCCTCGAGGGCCCCCCTCTCACCATCCCAAATAATAAGAATATCATCTATGAAGCGGCCATAGTAGACCAAACCCGCCCCCAGCGCAGCGTTCCCCCAAACATGCGTACTCTCCCACAGTCCCATGTAGAGGTTAGCATAGCTGGGAGCAAATTTGGCCCCCATGGCCGTTCCACAGATTTGTAAATAATAAGTGTTTCCAAATAGAAAATAATTGTGATTCAACATAAATTTAATGCATGCTAATAAGAAAAGCCTGTGAGAAGAGTGCAACTCAGGATCTAACTCTAAAAAGTGACTAATTGCCTGGATACCTTTTAAGTGCTCAATACAGGTATAAAGTGAAGATACATCGCATGTAACCCAGTGATAGGTATCCTTCCACTTGATATCAGAGATGGAGTCAATGACGTGCAACGTGTCCCGTATGTAAGAACGCAATTTGATGACATGGGGTTGTAAATAATAATCCACATACTGGGACACGTTGGACGTCATCGAGCCAATCCCCGATACAATAGGCCTCCCAGGTGGTTTGACTATATATAATTGGAACACAAATTTTTATATATCAAACACCCTAGAACCCCTATTTTTTATCACATTCCCAAATTACACAAAGATATAGTCAAACCACCTGGGAGGCCTATTGTATCGGGGATTGGCTCGATGACGTCCAACGTGTCCCAGTATGTGGATTATTATTTACAACCCCATGTCATCAAATTGCGTTCTTACATACGGGACACGTTGCACGTCATTGACTCCATCTCTGATATCAAGTGGAAGGATACCTATCACTGGGTTACATGCGATGTATCTTCACTTTATACCTGTATTGAGCACTTAAAAGGTATCCAGGCAATTAGTCACTTTTTAGAGTTAGATCCTGAGTTGCACTCTTCTCACAGGCTTTTCTTATTAGCATGCATTAAATTTATGTTGAATCACAATTATTTTCTATTTGGAAACACTTATTATTTACAAATCTGTGGAACGGCCATGGGGGCCAAATTTGCTCCCAGCTATGCTAACCTCTACATGGGACTGTGGGAGAGTACGCATGTTTGGGGGAACGCTGCGCTGGGGGCGGGTTTGGTCTACTATGGCCGCTTCATAGATGATATTCTTATTATTTGGGATGGTGAGAGGGGGGCCCTCGAGGAGATCTTGGAATCCTTTAATGATAACAATATGGGGTTAAAATTCACATATGTTACACACCCAGATACTATAGTATTTTTGGATTTAGAGCTATTTGTGGGTCCTCAAGATGTCATTCATACTAAAACACACTTCAAAACAGTGGCTGCGAACAGCTACCTACAATATGGTAGCAACCATTATAAAAAATGGTTAGACAATGTGCCAAAGAGTCAGTTCTACAGATTAAGACGCAATTGTTCAATGGACATAGACTTCTTTACCCAGGGTACAGATCTTTCAATGAAGTTCCAGGAAAAAGGCTATGATATGGCGGTTGTCAATAAATCATTTTCAGATGCCAGTTTACTGGATCGCGCGTCCCTATTGGAGAAATCCAAAACAAAAACAATATCAAAAAATAAGGTCAACTCTACAGGTTTTGTACCTCAATTTATTACACAGTTCAATCAGTCTGCCCAACAAATTAAGAAAGTAATAAATGACCATTGGAAAATCTTGGTTAGCGATCCAGAGATAGGTCATCTGTTGCCAACACATGCCCCTGTGATCTTCAGGAAAGCAAGGAGTATAAAAACAATAATTGCTCCGAGCAAACTAAAAACATCTAAGTTAGTCAACAACTCTAGAGTGGGTGGATCTGTTCCCATTAGGGTTAAGGGAAACTTTGGATGTGGGAGAAGTAGATGCTTAACGTGCAAACATTTGATAAAAACCAATAAATTTAAATCCCTTTCCAATGGGACATCACATGATATAGCAGAATACATTAACTGCCTTAGTGATTATGTCATCTATCTTATATCATGTGAGTGCGGTCTACAATATGTAGGCCGCACATCAAGGGCCCTAAGCACGAGGTTTTTAGAGCATCGAAGAAATATTATCAATGGGTGTCAAACCCATAGTCTCTCCCGCCACTTTTGCAATGAACACTCAAAAGATCCTAGGTCCCTACGAGTTATGGGCATCGAGTTCATTCCCCCTACATTCATGGGAGGTGACCGCTTTAAAAGATTATGTATGAGGGAGACCTATTGGATGTATATTTTAGATACCTTGCACCCTAGGGGACATAATGATCACATAGATACTAGCACCATAGTGTGATCACTCCAGGTGGGTGATCCTTCGGAGGTCTGGTTTGAGTGCTTCGGCACTCCCTCTGAACTATGGTGACATGTCATCTCTCCAAAATATTCCTCATACACAGATCTTTTTAAGGCATTTATTGCATTGCACTCCATTATGGCTATATACATTCCCAATAATGCATTGTACTGCGGATGTTTCTATTTGAGTCCAGAACAGGTCTCATTATTCCTCTTATTATTCCTTATAATTTTCAATACATTATATATCAATAGAGTTACATTACGTCATTTTCTTATTCACTTTATATTCAGTCAACATTCACATATTCACACATTAATTGGTTAATCACTCATACATACACTTTTTCATTATAATTTATTATATAATACCTTATACATTTTTATTGAGTATCACACACCCACACAATATATTTCATTGCCAGCATTTTGGATTATTCTTCTGTTCTTGCTTAAACCATCTTCCTTGCTGCACCTCTGACTCCAATTGCTATCAATCACTGATAGATCACTAAACAGGTATTTTTCAGACCTGATTTGATTATATTTTATACATTCAAAGGGGTTAATTGATGTTATTCAGCTTTGTTAGTATTCTCCAAAAAAAAAAAAAAAAAAAAAAAAAAATTTTTTGGGGATCTCTCATTTAAATCTTGCTCCAAATTGCCTCTTATGTTCTGTGAATAGAATCACACAGAACAATCAATTGTTATCTATTATCATGAAGTATAGTCTACTCCATCCAACTAATAAGCACCTGCTAATTTAATTAGTAGCCACACATTTATGTGGCATTATATGTTGATTGAATACATATACTAATATTCTCTATTATACAAATGGGTAGTTTTAGTACAAATTCCATATTTTCCACACATATATAAATGTTTAACATCTTATGAGCTATAAAATTCTCCAACAATACAGTGAGGTCCTTATAACTTGTCCATTGTGATTAGTGTAGTATTAGCAATTGTACCAATGGACCAGTGTAAAGTGTTTTATTAATGTTGTAATTGTTTAATTGTTTTTAATTATGTTTGCAAATGAACCTGACTATAAATACTGTGGGGAGACAACCAATGGGTATCCCCTGAAGAAGTCATCATTGATGACGAAACGCGTAGGGCGTGGCTAGAGCAGAGCAGGCATTTGTCCCACTGAAAGCAGACTGAAAGGAACGCAGTGTGTGGGAGGCTCGGCAAAGCAGATCAGTGAATCTTCGTTTGGCTCCATTGGTGGTGCAGCAGCTAGAGGCAGTCAGGAGAGGCCTCGGTTTCCTGGAGGGACTTCCGTTTTGTGCGGGACACCAGACCGGGTGAGCGTCACTTCCGGTGAAGGAGACCGCGCACGAGAGGACACCATTACAGACTCAAACGACAACACTGGCTTATGAGGGCCAATCTCATAACTGCTTTCAAATAACGCTATACTTGTGAGTGGGCATTTGTCTGGTTTTAATTGTTCCATAAAATTATTGTTAAACTTTAATGCACTAGGTGTGCGCCTGTTTTCTTTTCTTTTTTCTTTCATAGGTATTCCTAGGGAGTTGTGATCCCTTACAAACGGGCTGCCTATACCTGGATGCATTCATTTGGAACAGGACTCTGTGACTTTTAAGGTTTCAAAAGTTTTTGGGAGAACATCTTATTTTTAAAATATTTTTTTCTTTCATTTTTTATATTTTTCACTTTATACAATATATTTTTTCATTTTAAACTATTATCTTTTTGTATAATAACATACATTTCCCTTTTTTTTTTCCCCATTAAATTATAATTTTTATCTTGATATGTATATCTTGTATTAAAGCTATTACACATTTTATCTTGAAAACACATAGGGTTTTTGATTATATTTTAGTCCGCTTTAGCCACCCCAAAGGTTGTACAAACGCAGTTGGCTACTGACTCACAGTTAGGCAGTTTATTGCAATAGGCGCTCCTTTAACATTTTCTGTTTTGTTTTGATATATATATATATATATATATATATATATATATATATATATATATATATATATATATATATATATATATATATACACACACACACACACACACACACACAAATACACATTATATATACACACACACACAATGCACATGCACACACACATTATATATACACATACATATATATATATATATATATATATATATATATATATATATATATATATATATATATATATATATATATATACACACATACACACTCACACATTATATATACACACACATACACACACACATACACACATGCATACACACACACACACACACACATTGCACACAAGGCACACACACACACACACACACACACACACACACAATGCACACACACATACACACACACACACACACACACACACACACACAGATGCACACACACATGCACACATACACACACACATGCATACACATGCATACACATACATACACACACACACACACACACACACACACACACACACACACACACACACACACACACACGCGCGCACGCGCACAATGCACACACACATGCATACATGCATACACACATATGCACACACATGCATACACACACACAATGCACACACACACATGCATACATGCATACACACACACAGACACACACACATGCACACATACACACACAATGCAAACACACACACACACACACAAGGCACACACACACATGCACACAGACACACACACACATGCACACAGACACACAGACACACACACAAAGCACACAATGCACACACAGACACACACACAACACACACACAGGAGACAGGGACCGGAGCAGAAGGGGGGCAGGGACCGGAGCAGAAGGGGGGCAGGGACCGGAGCAGAAGGGGGGCAGGGACAGGAGCAGAAGGGAGAGAGGAACCGGAGCAGAAGGGGGGCAGGGATCGGAGCAGAAGGGGGGCAGGGACCGGAGCAGAAGGGGGGCAGGGACTGGAGCAGAAGGGAGACAGCAATCGGGGCATTAACCTCTCCCCCCCCCCCTCCTACACACACACATACACACATACACACATACACACACATACACACACATACACACACATACACACACACACATACACATACACACACATACACACAACACACACAACACACACAACACCTTCTGGCTGGTAATGGCGGCTCTGTAGGGAACCGGCTGCAGCCCCATTGGATGGGAGCGGTCACGTGACCGCTCCTCCGCTTCCCCGAGCACCAAATATATCAGTTTGGCGCTCGGGGAAGAGTTTCTCCTCCTCAGCGCGCATCAGCAGGGAGAAACTATAGCTGCGCTGATAACAGATGCAGGGGCGTTCTGCATCTGTTCAGCGCGGCTCAGCACGCCTGAGTGCTCTATGGCCCGGGCCAAAAACTGTGGCTACACTTCATACAGTACATAAGCAGTAAAAATTGAAGAGGGAACAGCATACAAGAAGTAAAGACTCACAATCTTGAGATGTGAAAAATCAGTTGCTTTTTATTTCAAGGGAGCAGGTAAATATCCAGAAAAATTATGT